>NC_069506.1:235762359-236062359 GCF_027579735.1 Bombina bombina
GACTCCCCTATAACTCTTCAAGAAATTCATAATACTATTAAATCAATTCCTAATGGTAAGGCCCCTAGCCTAGATGGCCTAACTGCAAAATTCTACCAACTCCTCCAGCCCCTACTGAGTTTACAACTACACACACTATTCACCTCTATAGATGAGGGGGAAGTTTTCTCTCAACCCCTCTTAGAGGCTCTTATTACTGTCATTCCGAAAGCCAATAAGCCCATTACACAGACAGGAAGCTATAGGCCTATTTCACTAATAAACATTGATATCAAAATCGACGCCAAAATACTTGCTAATAGTATGAATGTCATTTTACCGAACGTAATACACCCTGACCAAATGCGATTTGTCAGAGAGAGAGAGGCAAAGGACAACACTATCAGGGCTCTACATTCCCTCCAGACTGCTCATGATAATCAGACACAGCTAACGTTATCAACTGACGTAGAGAAGGCTTTCAACATGGTTGACTGGCAATTTATGTGCGGGGCCCTGTCGAAATTTGGCTTTTCTAAAACCTTCCTTACCAGAATTCAAGCATTATATTCAGGTCCCAGAGCTAGAGTTAGGATTAATGGTATTACGTCACAACCATTCCCCATTACAAACAGCACCCGACAAGGCTGCCCGCTCTCACCACTACTATTTGCACTAACAATTGAGATCCTGGCTATACAGATTAAAGATAAGGCAGATATCCTTGGCGTAAAATATAAATCCCTTACTCAGAAATGTTTATTATTTGCAGATGATGTACTCTTTACTCTAAGATCCCCCTCCACCATACTACCTGCCCTGCTACAAACACTGCAGCACTATGGACATGTTTCTAATTTCTCGATAAACATGGAGAAGTCAGGTATTATGCTGCTGAATATGACCCCTCAAGATATGGATTTTATAACACTGCATTTAAAATTACTGATAAGCTTACATACTTAGGTGTACTGATTACGAAGAATCCCCATGACCTTTATAACGCTAATTATATCTCTCTCCAACGCTCAGTTAAAAATCTTTTGGAGGGATGGCATAAACAAGGCCATCTGTCTTGGATTGGCAGAATAAACACTGTAAAAATTATGATAGTTCCAAAGTACCTATATCTTTTTCAGACTCTTCCACTGGCCCTGCCACATAAATACCCAGCAAAAGTTGATCACATCATTCATCTGGTCTTATAAAAAATCCAGGGTTTCCCAGGATACACTCAAAAGGTACGGGACGTTTAGTCCCCCATCTTCTTTGCTCATTTAGAACTACTACAGAGCTGTACACCTAGCAAGAGTGATTTTTTGGAATCACGCTCATCCTTCATCATTGTGGGTGGCTGTTGAGGGCTCCTTATTAGGATTAGGACATATGAGAGACATCCCATGGCTTCCTAAGCCTCACAGACCGCCCCAGGCATACCAAAATCCTTTCGTCAAAGCGACTCTGGAGGTGTGGGACTATGTTATTACACATTTTAAGGGAATCACAACCCCGATTTCCCCCTTGTCCCCACTACTAAACAACCGACTCTTTTTACAGCACACATCCTTTGTTCATGTCAATGCTGTGGAGAAATTGCATAATCTACCTATTTACCTGTTAGTAGATTCAGGTTGCATTAAAGGTACACTGAACCCAAATTTTTTATTTTGTGATTCAGATAGAGCATGCAATTTTAAGCAACTTTTTAATTTACTCCTATTATCAATTTTTCTTCGTTCACTTGCTATCTTTATTTGAAAAAGAAGGCATCTAAGCTTTTTTTTTAATTCAGCACTCTGGACAGCACTTTTTTATTGGTGGGTGAATGTATTCACCAATTGGCAAGAACAACCCAGGTTGTTCACCAAAAATGGGCCGGCATCTAAACTTACATTCTTGCATTTCAAATAAAGATACCAAAAGAATGAAGAACATTTGATAATAGGAGTAAATTAGAAAGTTGCTTAAAATTCCATGCTCTATCTGAATAACGAAAGACAAAATTTGGGTTCAATGTCCCTTTAAGGATAGACTGCTTCATAACTGGTGAGCCTGCAGGCTCGCCAGAAACACGGGCACTCAAGCTCCATCCAGAGCTTGATAAATGGGCCCCTATGTCCCAGCCAGTTTACATAAAATTTTCAACAAACATTCACCCCTGTACCAGTGCAATTATGGACAAATAGGCATAGTGGTCCATGTTTTTTGGGATTGCCCCAATATCCAGCCCATTTTTTTCAAATTGTTTAATATTCTTAATCGATCACCCAAAGTAATCCCCTAAAGACCAGAAGTGAGCCTTCTACATATAGGCCTAGTACATTTAACCCCAGCCTGTTAAGCCCTCTTTATCTTTTAATGGCCACTATTTTGGCAATCGCTATAGACTGGAGGAACCAGATCCCCCAACTCTACATGAGGTCATCTCCATAATAAAATATATTAAACACATGGAAGTTTATCGCTACAGGGCCCTTGATCCAATAACCATTACTCACATTCATTTTATTTTCTTTCTTCCATTGTCTGACTTTGTCTCATTGACAGGATACTGCAACCTTGATCTTATTCCATCTCTGTTGTTATTAATACCTGCCTGAGGCACAGGTGATTTGTAACCTTATAGTTTGTTTCTTGTGACTGTAATTTACATACTTGTTCATGTAACTATTTACCTCAATAAAAATATAATTTGGAGAAAAAATAAATATGGATATATACTTAAAGACAATTGTATAATAAATAGGGATATATACTATAAGACAATTGTATAATAAATAGGGATATATACTATAAGACATTTGTATAATAAATAGGGATATATACTAAAAGACAATTGTATAATAATAGGGATATATACTATAAGACAATTGTATAATAAATAGGGATATATACTATAAGACAATTGTATAATAATAGGGATATATACTATAAGACAATTGTATAATAAATAGGGATATATACTATAAGACAATTGTATAATAATAGGGATATATACTATAAGACAATTGTATAATAAATAGGGATATATACTATAAGACAATTGTATAATAATAGGGATATATACTATAAGACATTTATATAATAAATAGGGATATATACTATAAGACAATTGTATAATAAATAGGGATATATACTATAAGACAATTGTATAATAAATAGGGATATATACTATAAGACATTTGTATAATAAAAAAGACAATTGTATAATAAATAGGGATATATACTATAAGACATTTGTATAATAAATAGGGATATATACTATAAGACATTATAATAAATAGGGATATATACTATAAGACAATTGTATAATAAATAGGGATATATACTATAAGACAATTGTATAATAAATAGGGATATATACTATAAGACAATTGTATAATAAATAGGGATATATACTATAAGACATTTGTATAATAAATAGGGATATATACTATAAGACAATTGTATAATAAATAGGGATATATACTATAAGACAATTGTATAATAATAGGGATATATACTATAAGACAATTGTATAATAAATAGGGATATATACTATAAGACAATTGTATAATAATAGGGATATATACTATGACATTTATATAATAAATAGGGATATATACTATAAGACAATTGTATAATAAATAGGGATATATACTATAAGACAATTGTATAATAATAGGGATATATACTATAAGACATTTATATAATAAATAGGGATATATACTATAAGACAATTGTATAATAAATAGGGATATATACTATAAGACATTTGTATAATAAATAGGGATATATACTATAAGACAATTGTATAATAAATAGGGATATATACTATAAGACATTTGTATAATAAATAGGGATATGTTTTCTTTCTTCCATTGTCTGACTTTGTCTCATTGACAGGATACTGCAACCTTGATCTTATTCCATCTCTGTTGTTATTAATACCTGCCTGAGGCACAGGTGATTTGTAACCTTATAGTTTGTTTCTTGTGACTGTAATTTACATACTTGTTCATGTAACTATTTACCTCAATAAAAATATAATTTGGAGAAAAAATAAATATGGATATATACTTAAAGACAATTGTATAATAAATAGGGATATATACTATAAGACAATTGTATAATAAATAGGGATATATACTATAAGACATTTGTATAATAAATAGGGATATATACTAAAAGACAATTGTATAATAAATAGGGATATATACTATAAGACATTTGTATAATAAATAGGGATATATACTATAAGACATTATAATAAATAGGGATATATACTATAAGACAATTGTATAATAAATAGGGATATATACTATAAGACAATTGTATAATAAATAGGGATATATACTATAAGACAATTGTATAATAATAGGGATATATACTATAAGACAATTGTATAATAAATAGGGATATATACTATAAGACAATTGTATAATAATAGGGATATATACTATAAGACATTTATATAATAAATAGGGATATATACTATAAGACAATTGTATAATAAATAGGGATATATACTATAAGACAATTGTATAATAAATAGGGATATATACTATAAGACAATTGTATAATAAATAGGGATATATACTATAAGACATTTGTATAATAAATAGGGATATATACTATAAGACAATTGTATAATAAATAGGGATATATACTATAAGACATTTGTATAATAAATAGGGATATATACTATAAGACAATTGTATAATAAATAGGGATATATACTATAAGACAATTGTATAATAAATAGCGCTATATACTATAAGACAATAATAATGCAGTAATGTTCCTACTGCTGGTCTCAATCCATAATTCTCAAGTCACACAAATATTAAGGCACTCAAGACGTACAGGGAGATACTAAATGATCAGAACTGCTATTAGAATGGCAGCTGCTAGAAAGGAACAGTAGTGCTGCAGCCTGCATAGGTAATGCTGAGTTGCTGACCCCTCTTCCATTGCAATTCCTAAAAGCAGTTGTACAAGTGCTTTTAGGTACATAGAACTCATTGCAGTTGCGCTCTTAACTACAGTTCTACCAAAACCACCCAATAGCAATAATCCTAACTTTAGCTGCCCTTAAAGGGATAGTAAACACCAAAAATGTTATTGTTTAAAAAGATAGATAATCCATTTATTTACCATTCCCCAGTACAGTTATTGAAATATACTTTTTACCTCTTTAATTACTTTGTATCTAACCTTCTGCCGACTGCCCCCTTATCTCAGATATTTTGACAGACTTGCATTTCAGGCAATCAGTACTGACTCTTAAATTACTCCACGTGCGTGAGCACAATGCTACTTATATGAAACACACAAACTACCGCCCTTTAGCTGTGGAAAACTGTCAAATGCATTCAGATAAGAAGCAACCTTCAATAGCTTAGAAATTAGCATATGCGCCTACCTAGGTTTAGCTTTCAACTAATAATACCAAGAGAACAAAGCAAAGTTAATGATAAAAGTAAATTAGAAAGTTTATTTAAAATGACATGCCCTATCTGAATCATTTCACCAAAATAGTAATGGTTTTTAAAAAGCTAGGTAAACTAAAGGGGTTATAAAAAAATCAATATATAAATGGGTTTGGGAGGGAGAGAGGGAAGACCTTTTTAAAGGGTGTTCCTGGATAAACGTTAAAGGGACAGTAAAGTCCAAATTAAACGTTCATGATTCGGACAGGGCTTGTAATTTTAAACAACTTTCCAATTTACTTTTATCATTAAATTTGCTTTGTTCTCTTGGTATTCTTAGTTGAAAGCTAAACATAGGTATGTTCATGTGTGTTATATAGATAACATTGTACTCACTCCCGTGGAGTTATTTGTCAGCACTAATTGTCTGAAATGCAAGTCTGTCAAAAGAACTAAAATAAGAGGGCAGTCTGCAGAAGCTTAGATACAAGGTAATCACAGAGGTAAAAAGTATACTAAAAAACTGGTAAATGGTAAATTAAGGGATTATCTATCTTTTTAAACAATAACATTTTTGGTGGTTACTGTTACTTTAAATACAATTAGTTATCTGCTGATTGCCCGTGTACACTGTCCCTTTAAGGATGCAGGCTTTGTTTTTTCTCTTCTTAATTGGCCATGTGTTGACAGTATCACTTCTGTAGCACTATTGCACTATTAAAGAGGCAGTAAACATTTTGAGAGTGTTATATAGCAAAAACTTAAGTGATGGTAAATTTTAGTCTTTAAAAATATTGCTATGTAAAATGTATAAGTTAGTGTACAAGCAAAACCACATATAAGTTTATATATTTTTTTTATTATAAAATATTTATAATCCTACTTGGTATTTTCTGTCGTTGTCCCTCCCCCCTTAATTTCCTCTTTTAGCTGGGCTATGACAAAGAGAGCAGTCCCATCCACTCTCTACATAGGCTTCCTAAGAGTTTTCAAAGAGCTGGACTTCAAGAATGTCATATGACACACACACTGACTGGATGTTCATTGGAATTATTATAGGGACAGTCTACACCAAAATTGTTATTGTTTAAAAAGAAAGCTAATCGCTTTATTACCTATTCCCCAGTTTTGCATAACCAACACAGTTATAATAATACACTTTTTACCTCTGTAATAACCTTGTATCTTAGCCTCTGCAAACCAGGGCCGCCATCAGGGGGTGACAGGGGTGACTTTTTTTTAATTTTGTCAGCCACCAGTGGGTAATACAGCAGAGTGCTAATTGATCATGGGAAATGTTATTACAAGTAGTAAAGTATTAGCATTTGAGAGGATTTCTTAGTGTGCACTAAACCACTATGCTCAGTGTGACAGACTTGGCACTTTGTACAGTCAGACGGCAGATCACTTTCATTTGAAGAGGAGGTAGGACTTACTTAGCAAATGTTTTTTATTTCTTTGTGCAATATTGGATTGTAACTTCAGTGTGGTAGTAGTTGTATGGTGGGGCCAGGGGTCCAAAAAAACATTATTTTTTTTTAGCAGCAGTGTATTTATGATTATTTGACAATGCTGTAGAAATTCTATATTTAAAACCATGCAGAAATGTTTCCTCCTCAATACACAAATGGTAGATGCCCTTTTGGCACATATGCATTTTATATATATATATATTACATTCCAGTTTACTGCCCCTTTATGCAAGGACTTTCCAGATGCAAGGAGGCATTTTATCTAAGATTTTTACATCTGCATGAAATGTTATACTCTCAGACTAAGATTGCTCAGTGTTTGAAATGAGACAGGTTAACTTAAAACTGTTCAGTTTACAATACAGCTGACTTTGTTTTGAAATACATACCAACAAGCCTAAATCCTGCATTCAACCAGATCTAATGGTATGAGTACCACAGCTTATGGTCCCACCAAGACCATATAGAGTACAGCATTTTCAAAATCCATAAGTACAGATGGGAAAATTTGTACACTATATTTGAAGTGGTGCTCTTGGTTGGGGAAAATGGGAAAAAAACAAACAAACATATGTCAACCTTTTAAAGGTACTTTTCTTCATCTAGCCATCTACCCAGCTCATTAATGTACAATTTTGAATTCACAGAATTATTTTTGTTTGCACATTTACAAATATGATTCTTTAAAAAGTGATCTCTTAATTTCTGCATTTTTTTATCATGCATGTCACACACTGTTGATTTAGGGGATGCAAGATGCATAAATGTTTCCTCCTGTGAGTGTTTCTGTGGGTGCATGTGTTTATGTCTTTGTGCTTTGGTTTGTGTCTCTATGTGTATGTATTTTTTATCTGTGAGGGTGGGTGTGTATGTCTTTGTGCATTTTCTGTGGATGTCTGTGAGGGTGTGTGCATATGTCTTTGAGCTTTTTCTATGGGTGTTTCTGTGAGGGTGTTTGTGTGTATGTATGTATGTATGTATGTCTGTGTTTTCTGTGGATGTCTCAGTGAGGGTGTATGTATGTATGTATGTATTTCTTTGTTTTTCATGTGGTTGTCTCTGTGTGTGTGTGTGTGTATGTCTTTGTGTGTTTTCTGTGGGTGTCTCTGTGTGTGTGTGAATGTGTGTATATGTCTTTGTGTGTTTTCTGAGGCTGTCTCTGTCGGTGTTTCCTTGGGTGTATGTGCAAGTTTGAGTTTGTGTGTGTGTGTCCATTGTCTGTTCCTTTTTAGGACATTTTGACCTTACTACTAATTATTCACATCTTTCTACAGACTTTGAGACTAACAAGACCTTTCCGGAAGTAACCACTCCACAATTTAACCTTTAAATTATTGTGTAGGCAGTTCAGGGCCCTTCCTTTCAGCCACTGCATGCTGTTGTCATAATTTGGTTGTCATCTTCCTTTACAAAAAGATAATCAGAACTCCATATTTTGTTTTCTAAATCTCCTTTTTTTACAAAATTGTAGTTTACCTCATTACTTGTCAGGTCAATGTAAACAAGTGCTAAGTGTCTGTTTGGGTTTCTGTGTCTGAATGTGTTTCTTTGCGTGTCTGCTAGAGTGTCTATATGTGAATCCTTATGTGTGAGTGTGTTTGTGTGTTTCAGTGTATGAGTGTCTCTGTGTTTGTGTATGTTACTACCTTTACAACATTTCCAAGTTTAAATAGACAAGAATAAAGTGCATATACGTTTTAGTCACTTGGTCAAAAATTGCACATGTCAAAGGAGGGGGGGGCCTGATCAATGGTTGAGTCAGGGGCACCAAAATTACTAGTGGTGGCCCTGCTGCAAACTGCCCCCTTATTTCAGTTCTTTTGACAGACTTGCATTTTAGCCAATCGGTGCTGGCTCCTAGCACAATAGTATCTATATGACACAAATTAACGAACACCCTCTAGTGGTAAAAATCAGTCAAAATGCATTCAGATAAAAGGTGGCCTTCAAGGTCTAAGAAATTAGCATATGAGCCTACCTAGGTTTAGCTTCCAACTAAGAATACCAAGAGAACAAAGCAAAATTTGTAATAAAAGTAAATAGTTAAGTTGCTTAAAATTACATGCCCTATCGGAATCATGAAAGTTTATTTTGGACTTGACTGTCCCTTTAAAAAATAAAAAAAAAGAGTTTATCCCTGTAGGCCGGCATAACATTGTAATAGAAGCATTAGTAAAGGCATTGATTTAACCCTTTTCACAGATAGATTAAAAAAAAAAAGGTAAACATATACTTTTTTAATGAAACAAATGACATATGACTTTTGATTAGTTATGCATTATACTTTCATTATTCTTAAAGACAAACAATACCAATTTTTTTTAACACAATTTCAGTGGTAAGCACTGTCATCTCCAGACTCAAGTACTGCTTATCAAACCCCCGGCACTAGTTGCACTTCTGCAATTCGTGATTGGATGAGAGGTGGGTTCCACTCGGGACCAGCAGTGCACTGTGGAGGTTAAACAAATAGGGTAGGGTTTATATTTTTAAAATGACATGCTCTAACACAGAGGTCGCCAACCTGTGGTCCGTGAGAAGATGTTAGTGGTCCGTGACACCATCAAGCCAGAATTAATATCCTCTGATGGTGTCACCCCCATCGCGCCGCAACTCCCTACAGTGCCTGGCTAGACATCAGTGAAAACCGACGGAGGAGGATTTAAATTACAATCTCCTTACGCATGTTGGGTAGTACTGCGCAACTTGCGCAGCTAGATTGTATTTTTAACTCCTCCCGCCCGGCACGCTGCTCAGAGGAAGATGCTTCCATTCTAAAGCCAGCAGAAATGGCTATAGTCTTGGCTTGAAATAGTGGAATTAACGTATATAAAAAAAGAAAATCTTTTTTTTTTAAAAATCTCTCTTATATTTAATTTATTTTCTTCCCTTTACCTGTCTCTTTGTAGTAGTTTTCCAAATTCATTCAGATGGACTTACATCACTGTTTATCTTCCTCCTTTTTTTTTATTAAATATTAATTATTTTTCATTCTAATACTTTTCCCATGCACAAAGCCATTCCACCTGAATTCTAGTAATTGCCATCCAGCAGATCAGCCATATCCCACTAGTATTATAGTTATTGCCAGTAACATCAGTCGAGGTTAGCTCACATCCATATTGAGAGCTTTCTGATAAACTTAATTTATGACTCCAATGTCTGTCCATCATAAGTAGTTTTGAATAATTCCTAACTGGGGAGGTAACTTAGAAGTCTTGTGGTCCTTTTAAACATAATTCTTTTTTTCCACTTTCTGCCTCTCTGTTTCCAGCTCAAAAGTTGGCACTCACCCTTCATCTGTCATTTGGAAGTATTCTTTCAGTTCTGTCATTAAGTTAGTTAATTTCAAAAAATAATTCTTAAAAATGTGTAAATACATACATAATGTAAACTTAGCTATGGTTATATTAATTAAGTACAGTATGCGTGTCTGTGTATGTGTGTGTGTGTATATATATATATATATATATATATATATATATATATATATATATATATATATACATAGACACAACACACAGAAAAAGTCCAGCACTCACTTGCAAGCTCTCAGCTAAGATTCCAAGGTCCCTTCCAAATCCTGGGTCCTTTAAACAGCCACAAAATGCAAGCTGTCAATCCAACAAACTGGGAACAAGTGAAGGGTGCACATGCTTATGTAATTACCCTAGACATATACAAAACACGGAAGGGGACTGCACTCTCGGACTGGACTGGGTACACATCCCATGACCCTGCAACATGCTTAGCCCTGGGTGCTCACTGGCACTCACAGGAAGTTGTGCTGTCCATAGAGTCACAGGCAGCTAACCCCAGACAGGCCTGGGGGCAAGGCCCATAGGGAAAATTACAAAACAAATTAATACAACACACAGAAAAAGTCAAGCACTCACTTACAAGCTCTCAGCTAAGATTAAAAGCAAAAATAGAAGGGTTAGTTCCAATCAGCCAATAGAATGCGAGCTCAATCCTATTGGCTGATCCAATCAGCCAATAGGATGAAAGCTCAATCCTATTGGCTGATTGCTACAGCCAATAAGATTTTCCCCCCTCAATTCCTATCAGCCAATCAGAATGTAAGGGACGCCATCTTGGATGACGTCATTTAAAGGGAAACTTCATTCATCAGCAGCCATCGGAAGAAGAGGATGCTCCGCGCCAGATATCTTGAAGATGGACCCGCCACGCGCCGGATGGATGAAGATAGAAGATTCCGTCTGGATGAAGACTTCTGCCGGCTTCGATGAAGACTTCTGCCGTCTGGAGGAGGATGGATGTCCGGTCTTCAAAAACTGTAAGTGGATCGTCGGGTGTTAGTGATTTTTTTTTTTTTTTAAGGGTTTATTAGGTGGGTTTTATTTTTAGCTTAGGGTTTGGGCAATGTAAAATAGTTAAATGCCCTTTTAAGGGCAATGCCCATCCAAATGCCCTTTTCAGGGAAAAGGGGAGCTTAGGTTTATTTAGATAGGGTTTTATTTGGGGGTTTGGTTGTGTGAGTGGTGGGTTTTACTGTTGGGGGGTTGTTTGTATTTTTTTTACATGTAAAAGAGCTGATTTATTTGGGGCAATGCCCCACAAAAGGCCCTTTTAAGGGCCATTGGCAGTTTAGTGTAGGCTAGGGTTTTTTTTATTTTTGGGGTGGGGGCTTTTTTATTTTGATAGGGCTATTAGATTAGGAGTCATTCATTTTTATTTTTGATAATTTCTTTTTTTATTTTGTGTAATTTAGTGGGAGGGGTTTGTAATTTAGATAAATGTATTTTGTTTATTTAATGTATTTAATTTTATTGTAATGTTAGTTTTTATTGTAAGGCAGGTTAGGTTTTATTTTACAGGTCAATTTTAATTTATTTTAACTAGGTAGTTAGTAAATAGTTAATAACTATTTACTAACTAGTCTACCTAGTTAAAATAAATACAAACTTACCTGTGAAATAAAAATAAAATCTAAGATAGCTACAATGTAACTATTAGTTATATTGTAGCTAGCTTAGGGTTTATTTTACAGGTAAGTAGTTAGTTTTAAATAGGAATTATTTAGTTTTTAATAGTAAGTTTTATTTAGAATTATTTTAATTATATTAAAGTTAGGGGGTGTTAGGGTTAGGTTTAGGGGTTAATAGATTTATCATAGTGGCGGAGTGGGTGGACGGCAGATTAAGGGTTAATTATATTTAAATAGTGTTTTTGATGCGGGAGGGCGGCGGTTGAGGGGTTAATAATTGTATTATATTGGCGACGATGGTGGGGAGCGGCGGAATAGAAGTTAATACATTTATTAAGTGGTGGCGATGTCCTGAGTGGCAAATTTGGGTTTAATAATTTTATTTTAGTGTTTGCGATGCGGAAGGACCTCGGTTTAGGGGTAAATAGGTAGTTTATGGGTGTTAGTGTACTTTTTAACACTTTAGTTATGAGTTTTATGCTACAGCTTTGTAACGTAACACTCATAACTACTGACTTTAGATGGCGGTACGGATCTTGTCGGTATAGGCTGTACCGCTCCCTTTTTTTGGCCTCCCCGCAAAACTCGTAATACCAGTGCTATGGAAGTCCCATTGAAAAAGGACTTTTTAAAAGTGCGATACTGACGTTGCATGACGGACAAAAAAGTGTACGGTACAGCTATTCTGACAAGATTCGTAATAGAAGCGGTAGGGAAAAAGCATCGTTATGGGCCACATACACACTGCTTATTAAAATATAAGTATTTTTTTACTTTTTTGTTATATAAATTCTCACATGAGGATATATACATATAATATTGGTATTCTTTTAAACTAATGGGTGTGCTGAAAAAAAAACATATAATTTGCATGGGCTTTTCATTGAAAAAAGATTTAATCTAAGCAGCATCTAAAAGGAGTTATAAGAACTTTTGTTGAATAGAGATTTATTTTGTTTGTTGGATGAGACATAACCATTGAAGTAAGAAGTGCCTGCAGAGGAAAACATATTTGATTGATACATGACAAGAGAACACTCACAGTGTATATATATATATATATATATATATATATATATATATAATAGGCGATAAGCCTGCCAAGCGGGCAGTCTATTTAAAAAAAATATTATAAACCCCAAAGGTAATAATACAAAAAATAAAAAATGTAAAGTTACAGAAAAAAATAAACAAAGATATCCAAAATAAAAAATGAAAACCTAAACTAATACCACTATAAAAATAAAAACACACCCTAATATAATACTAAACTACCAATAACCCTTAAAAGGGCATTTTGTAGGGCATCGCCCTAAGTTAAACTGCTCTTTTACTTAAAAAAATTACCAATTACCCCCAACAGTAAACCCCCCCCCACCTACCCAACCCTCCAAAATAAAAAAACTAAGTCTAAAAAAACCTAAGCTACCCATTGCCCTTAAAAGGGCATTAAGCTCTTATATCGCCCTTAAAAGGGCAATCAGCTCTTTTACAGCCCAAAAAAACGTAATCTAAAAAAAAAAGCCTAAGACTAAGCCCTAAATAGGTACTCACCGTTCCGGCGGTGAAGGTCTTTTTCCAGGCGGCTCCATCATCTTCTACCTTCATCCGGAGCCAAGGCGGTACACAGCAGAGGTGCAGATCGGTCTTCCCGGTGCACTTATCCAGAGCGGTGGTCTTCAGCGGCGGTGGTCCTTAGTGACGTGGAGGCTCCTCTTCATCCAATCTCCATCGTACACTAACAATTCAATGGAAGGTACTGCATTCAATTTTGGGTACACTGCATTCCTATTGGTTGAAATTTTGAAATCAGCCAATAGGATTAGAGCTACTGAAATCCTATTGGCTGTTCAAACAATTTTTAAACGTGTACCTTGCATTCCATCTTCAGTGTGCGGTGACGATCGTATGAAGAGGATCTCCACTCTCGATGGCTCCGCGGCTTGGTCCTGGATGAAGATAGAAGAGGTTGCGCAGGAAGAAGATATCGCCACCTCCAAAAAGACTTCACCGTCTGGAAGAACACCTTCTCCACCGGAGGCAGGAACGGTGAGTACCTATTTGGGGGTTAGACTAAGGATTTTTTTTTGGGGGGGGGTATTTTTAAGGTTAGGGATTTAATGGGCTTGTAAAAGAGCTGAATGCCCTTTTAAGGTCAGTAAAAGAGTGCAACGCCCTTTTAAGGGCAATGCCCATACAAATGCACCTTTAGGGGCAATGGGTAGTTCAGGTTTTTTTAGTTTTAGTTTTTTATTTTGGTGGGTTTGGTGGGTGGGGTTACTGTTAGGGGGGACATAGTATTTTTTAAATGTAAAAGAGCTGTTTAACTTAGGGCAATGTCCTACAAAAGGCTCTTTTATGGGCTATTGACCGTTTAGTTTAGATTAAGGGGTGTTTTTATTTTAGGAGGCTTTTTTTACTTTCATAGGGATTAGGTTTACTTTGATTTATTTTTGATAATTTTGTTATTGTAATTTTAGATTCATTTTTTTGTAATTTAATGTTAGGTTTTATTTTTAAATTAATGTTAGGATTTTTCATTTTAATTGTAACTTAGTTCATGTAATTGGGGTTAATTTAGGGGGTGTTAGGTTAGAGGGCTTAGTAATTAAATTAGTTATTCACATTGTGGGGGTTGGCAGTTTAGGAGATAATAGGTTAATTAGGTTTATTACGATGTGGGGGTTTGGCGGTTTAGGGGTTAATAGGTTAATTAGGTTTATTAGGGCAAAGGAGTACAAGAAGCGCAAGAAGCCTTGAATTATTTATTTGTCACAACAAGTAAAAAATTCAACATAACAACTTACATTCAAGTAAGTAAATTCGTGCACCAAGTATGCAACACAGCCGCAGTACAGGACCGGATCCTCAGGCAGATATGTCCAAAACATGTTTTGAAAAGGACCGCCAAACAGAGTCGGCGTCTGACGTCACTAAAGGTTCCGGCACCGGAGCGTCCCCCTGCAGGCCTAAGCCTCCTAGACCGCTATTGCTGATGTTGTAACCGGAGCACAGGAGCACTGTATCCCTACGCGTTTCGTCCGGATCCCGGCCGGACTTTTTCAAGGGTTGTTGGATAGTGAAATTAATGCAATGTTCAGACACTGTTATGGGCCATCTATTTATACCAAAGGAGAGGAGCGCCCTCTATCGGTATATTAAACAAATGACATGATGATGGCCAGCATTAATATAAGATTGAATACAGAATAAAATACATACACTGACAAAATACATTTGAACTACATGTAAATACAAAATTAATAAAACTACCATAATATAGAATATAATATAAATATAAATACAATATAATACAAACCATTACATGCAATTCAAAATCTCTAAATCCATTCATAAAAATCAAACACAATAATTTTAAAATTTTAAAATATATGATAAATAAAATTCATGCCCTTTAAATTAATCTATCTACCTAAACTCAATGTTTCAGGTTAAATAACCTATATAAATACTATGGAAAATGAGAACTAAAGAATATATAGAATAAAGAGATAGAGGAGATTGTGGTATGAACCCCTAATGATAAAAAATTATTATTTTATATTATATTATTACCCTAACAAGTGTATATAAATATATATATATATGTGTAGACTATAAGAAGTTAAAATCATACTAATGTAAATTAATGAATTAATTTAATATAATAAATTACATATAAGCTGCAAGGTCCAGATCAATATTTAAACCCTTTGGGGCCAGACTACCAATCATATATATCCAATAGGTCTCCTGCTGTCTCAAAGCTAGGAGCCTATTGTGAATATTTGGAGGAATCCAATCTATGACTTTAACCCTAAGTGAAGACGGGTTACAATTATGCATTTCAAGAAAGTGAAGGGGAACACTATGTTTTATAGATTTTTCTTCATTTTTAGCTATTTTGATGTTATACAGATGCTCGTTGGTTCTGGTTCTTATTTTCCTTTTTGTACGCCCTACATAAAAAAGACCACAGCCACACCTGAGAAGATATACCACAAAAGTGGAATCACATGTTGCTCTGCAGTTTATATTAAATGTCTGGGTACCATCCCAGTTTGAAAAATTAGATGCATTATCTACGTGACTACACATGTTACACACTTTTTTCATACATCTAAAGGTTCCTTTTTTGGCACTCAACCAATTCCGTGCATTATCTCCTACTGGATTGGTGTCCCTAAGTTTACTCGGGGCCAATATATTTTTGAGATTTTTGCCTTTTTTAAAAATGACTTGTGGTTTATCTGCTAGAATATTACCTAGTATAGGGTCAGTTTTTAGAATTGACCAATGTTTATTGAGGACTTTTTGTATGGTGCTATAGCCCTCATTATATCTGGTAATGAACCTTGGAGTATCAGATGTTATTTGATTCTTTGTATTAGAAGGTTTACTTTTATTTAACAGATCATGTCTGGAAACACTCATAGCCCTATCTTTAGCTGTTTCTAGAAGTTCTTTTTTGTAACCTTTATCCGAAAACTTTTTGTCCAAGATAGCTGCCTCAGACAAAAAGTGTGACGTATGAGTACAATTTTTGCGCATTCGCAAATATTGTCCATATGGGACATTTGACACCCAACTTCTTTTATGACCACTTGTAGCATTTATATAACTATTCTTCTCGGTTGGTTTTCTAAAATTGGTAGTTGCTATCTGATTATTTATATCTACATACAGGAGTAAGTCTAAAAATTCTATTTTTGTTTTAGACATGTTAGCTGTAAAAACAAGATTGTAACTATTTCCATTCATAAAATTGATAAAATTACTAATATCTGCTTCATCCCCTTGCCATAAAATCAGCACATCATCGATATACCGATGGAATTTGATAATGTTTTTATAAAATGGATTATTATACCATATATAATTATTCTCAAAATCATTGACATATACAGGGAGTGCAGAATTATTAGGCAAGTTGTATTTTTGAGGATTCATTTTATTATTGAACAACAACCATGTTCTCAATGAACCCAAAAAACTCATTAATATCAAAGCTGAATAGTTTTGGAAGTAGTTTTTAGTTTGTTTTTAGTTATAGCTATTTTAGGGGGATATCTGTGTGTGCAGCTGACTATTACTGTGCATAATTATTAGGCAACTTAACAAAAAACAAATATATACCCATTTCAATTATTTATTTTTACCAGTGAAACCAATATAACATCTCAACATTCACAAATATACATTTCTGACATTCAAAAACAAAACAAAAACAAATCAGTGACCAATATAGCCACCTTTCTTTGCAAGGACACTCAAAAGCCTGCCATCCATGGATTCTGTCAGTGTTTTGATCTGTTCACCATCAACGTTGTGTGCAGCAGCAACCACAGCCTCCCAGACACTGTTCAGAGAGGTGTACTGTTTTCCCTCCTTGTAAATCTCACATTTGATGATGGACCACAGGTTCTCAATGGGGTTCAGATCAGGTGAACAAGGAGGCCATGTCATTAGATTTTCTTCTTTTATACCCTTTCTTGCCAGCCACGCTGTGGAGTACTTGGACGCGTGTGATGGAGCATTGTCCTGCATGAAAATCATGTTTTTCTTGAAGGATGCAGACTTCTTCCTGTACCACTGCTTGAAGAAGGTGTCTTCCAGAAACTGGCAGTAGGACTGGGAGTTGAGCTTGACTCCATCCTCAACCCGAAAAGGCCCCACAAGCTCATCTTTGATGATACCAGCCCAAACCAGTACTCCACCTCCACCTTGTTGGCGTCTGAGTCGGACTGGAGCTCTCTGCCCTTTACCAATCCAGCCACGGCCCATCCATCTGGCCCATCAAGACTCACTCTCATTTCATCAGTCCATAAAACCTTAGAAAAATCAGTCTTGAGATATTTCTTGGCCCAGTCTTGACGTTTCAGCTTGTGTGTCTTGTTCAGTGGTGGTCGTCTTTCAGCCTTTCTTACCTTGGCCATGTCTCTGAGTATTGCACACCTTGTGCTTTTGGGCACTCCAGTGATGTTGCAGCTCTGAAATATGGCCAAACTGGTGGCAAGTGGCATCTTGGCAGCTGCACGCTTGACTTTTCTCAGTTCATGGGCAGTTATTTTGCGCCTTGGTTTTTCCACACGCTTCTTGCGACCCTGTTGACTATTTTGAATGAAACGCTTGATTGTTCGATGATCACGCTTCAGAAGCTTTGCAATTTTAAGAGTGCTGCATCCCTCTGCAAGATATCTCACTATTTTTGACTTTTCTGAGCCTGTCAAGTCCTACTTTTGACCCATTTTGCCAAAGGAAAGGAAGTTGCCTAATAATTATGCACACCTGATATAGGGTGTTGATTTCATTAGACCACACTCCTTCTCATTACAGAGATGCACATCACCTAATATGCTTAATTGGTAGTAGGCTTTCGAGCCTATACAGCTTGGAGTAAGACAACATGCATAAAGAGGATGATAAGGTCAAAATACTCATTTGCCTAATAATTCTGCACTCCCTGTAGATTCGCATAAGAAGGCGCAAAGGTCGTGCCCATTGCAGTCCCCCTTATTTGTCTATAGTATTTTTTCTCAAAGAGAAGTCAATGATAAAGTCTATATGATCTTTGGGAATGTTCCATCTCATTAGTTCATTCAAGACAGCCTTACTACCTAGTGTGTGAGGGATGCAGGTATATAAGGAAGTCACATCACATGTGATAAAATAATAATCATCCTTCCAAGGTATACCCTCAAAATTTGTGATTACTTGGGTGCTATCCCTCAGGTAGGCCCTAGTCTTCTGAACCATCGGTTGTAGATAATGATCCACATATTGGGATAAATGATTACAAAGTGAATCTATACCAGAGACTATGGACCTACCTGGGGGATTACTTGAGTCCTTGTGGACTTTTGGCAAGTGATAAAAACCTGCAATTTTTGGCGAAGCAACAAATAAAAAAGCGAACTCTTCATTAGTTATAATCCTTTTGTCTTTGGCTCTACATAAAAGAGTTTTGATATCTCTAATATATCCCACCGTAGGGTCTCTCTCCAGAACAGAATAAGTGGTATTATCTTCTAATAGGCGATAGGCTTCTAATAAATATATCTCTCTATCTTGTATGACAATTCCACCACCCTTGTCCGCACTCCGGATGACGATATTGTTATTATCTTTAAGATTATTAAGTGATTTTCGTTCAAGGGTGGTGAGATTGTCAGAAAATTTATTAACAAATTTGTTTGATTTTATAAAAGCTTTTTCTAAATCCTCCATTACTAATTTTCCAAATACTGGAATTTGATCACCTTGAGTCCCTATAGGGTAAAAATTAGATTTGTTCTTGAAATTAGAGTGAATAATGTGTTGTTCTTCCTCATGAATAGTAAGATTCATAAGATCTGGTATTGTTACAGACCCTTCACTATTAGAGTCTGAGACACTAATATTTTGTCTCTCAAGATCACGTAGGATTTTTAAAGTATCTAGATCTTTAAACTCTAGATATTCTGGATTATGATCACCTCTATTACATGGATTTTTAGTAAAATAACGTTTTAATGTTAGTTTGCGAATATATTTCTGAATGTCAATAAATATTTCAAATTTATTTGGGGGTGCCTTGGGTGCAAAATTCAACCCTTTACTTAATAGTTGATAATCCAACTTATCTAGTACAATGCTAGAAAGATTGTAAATAGTTGATTTCCCTTCCTCTAGTATCTTGGTCTTCTGTCTGCTTGTATGCAATCTCTGTCCTGCTCTAGTTCCCCTTCTTGTTCTAACGATCTTTTTCTCGATTGTGTGTTCCTTGTCCCTGGATTCAATCCCTCTCCCACTAGTATTTCTTGGTTCATTCTGTTCGTTATTACAGGCCCTCTTTGCCTGTTCACTTCTAAAAAAAACCCTTGATGGATCTTGATTATGATTTGAGAACTGATTATTACAAGGATTTTTGGGGCGTGCTCCTTGGTTGTTCCAAGGTTGATTCATATTTTCATGTGTTGGACCAACATTTGGGTCCAGTATTTGATACCTATTACTATGTACAAAAGGACTATATGAATCTTTCTCATTATCTTGATTGAACCTAACTTGTCTATGGTCTTTCTCTGGGTTGTTCCAAAATCTCTTATCCTTAGGATATTCAGATCTATCTCTTCTCCAACTCCTATCATGGTCATATTGGGGTCTATTAGTATGATTACCCTGAAAACTCTGATTTCTATTATTAGAATTTCTAAAATTGTGATTATAATTACTGTGATAATTAGGTCTGTAATTACTGTTTCCCTGAAATGTTTTATCATTGGATCTCCAATTGGTATCAGTAGATCTATCTGGAAAAGAATCAGAATTAAAATTACTCCTCTGGTTATTGGTAAATCCATTGATAGATACATTTCTAATATCATTTGGTCTATTCTCATTAGGTTTGGTGTCAGAAGAATAATTAGTACTGGATTGGGTTCTTATAATATCTCTGGAGGGAAGTTTATTGAATTTATTGATTTTCTCCTTAAATGTATAGACCTTGTCCTCTTTAAAATCATTTAAATCTCTGTTGAGTTTAGATATTTTCTTAATCTGTAATTCTTTTTCCAAATTATTAATCCTAAATTGGATGTTATTATTCCTTGTTATCCATTTTTCATCTGTTTTAAATGTTTGAATTTTGGGGATAATTTCTGCAATCTCAGTCTTAACCTTTTCTAATTTGTACTCACGATATTTAATGAGAATTTTTATTAATTTAATAGAACACTCATGAAGAGCAGTCTCCCATTCAGAGGTATATTCAACCTCCTCAAGATCAAAAGATGGATATTTAAATAGTCTCAGGCCCCTTGGGACCACATCATGTAAAATATAATTATCAAGCAATATCAAATCTTGCCAGTCTTTTACATCCTGTTGTAATAGTTTTTCTAACTTTCTAAATAGTTCATTAGGATCATTATTTGTACTATTTTCTATTTCTGGATTTAAGTTTAAAAGGTTAATTAGGTTTATTGCAATGTTGGTGGTTTAAGGGTTAATAGTATAATTAGGTTGTTGGCGTTGTAGGGTTTCATGGTTTAGGGGTTAATATTGTAATTTATTTAGTTGGCTTTGTGGGGCTTTGGCGGTTTAAGGGTTAGGTAGTTTCTTTTGTGGGTGTTTGGCGGTTTAAGGGTTATGGGGGTTTTTTAATACTTTTTGCGGGCGTTTATGTTTTTTTTTTTTATATATACTTCATGCGGGTGGTTAGTTATTTTTTTCTTAATACTTTGTGCGGGCAGTTAGGTTTTTTTGTCAATACTTTGTGTGGGAGGTTAGTTGTTGTTTTTTTAATACTTTGTGTGGGTGGTTAGTTTTATTTTAATTTTCATACTTTGTGGGGGCAGTTAGGTTTTTTTTTTTTCTTAATGCTTAATTTTAAGGTTAGGGATTTAATGGGCTTGTAAAAGAGCTGAATGCCCTTTTAAGGTCAGTAAAAGAGCGCAACGCCCTTTTAAGGGCAATGCCCATACAAATGCACCTTTAGGGGCAATGGGTAGTTCAGGTTTTTTTAGTTTTAGTTTTTTATTTTGGTGGGTTTGGTGGGTGGGGTTACTGTTAGGGGGGACATAGTATTTTTTAAATGTAAAAGAGCTGTTTAACTTAGGGCAATGTCCTACAAAAGGCTCTTTTATGGGCTATTGACCATTTAGTTTAGATTAAGGGGTGTTTTTATTTTAGGAGGCTTTTTTTACATTCATAGGGATTAGGTTTACTTTGATTTATTTTTGATAATTTTGTTATTGTAATTTTAGATTCATTTTTTTGTAATTTAATGTTAGGTTTTATTTTTAAATTAATGTTAGGATTTTTCATTTTAATTGTAACTTAGTTCATGTAATTGGGGTTAATTTAGGGGGTGTTAGGTTAGAGGGCTTAGTAATTAAATTAGTTATTCACATTGTGGGGGTTTGCAGTTTAGGAGATAATAGGTTAATTAGGTTTATTACGATGTGGGGGTTTGGCGGTTTAGGGGTTAATAGGTTAATTAGGTTTATTGCAATGTTGGTGGTTTAAGGGTTAATAGTATAATTAGGTTGTTGGCGTTGTAGGGTTTCATGGTTTAGGGGTTAATATTGTAATTTATTTAGTTGGCTTTGTGGGGGTTTGGCGGTTTAAGGGTTAGGTAGTTTCTTTTGTGGGTGTTTGGCGGTTTAAGGGTTATGGGTTTTTTTTAATACTTTTTGCGGGCGTTTATGTTTTTTTTTATATATACTTCATGCGGGTGGTTAGTTATTTTTTTCTTAATACTTTGTGCGGGCAGTTAGGTTTTTTTGTCAATACTTTGTGTGGGAGGTTAGTTGTTGTTTTTTTAATACTTTGTGTGGGTGGTTAGTTTTATTTTAATTTTCATACTTTGTGGGGGCAGTTAGGTTTTTTTTTTTTTCTTAATGCTGCTTCGTTTGCCTATGCTGCATCCAGGTGGATTCTTTTGGCTGTGCGCGCAGCCAACATTCTTTTGGCTGACTTGTGCATAAAAAGAGCTTTCATTGGATGAAGATTATCACATTCCACAAACTGTAACTTTCTAACTGTAGAAAAATATTTAATTTGTTCGTTGGCATCCTCTGATTCAGCTAAGATTAAGGGCTCCATGTACTAAGCAGTCAGCGAGCTACCCGCAACAAATCTCGTGTCAAAACTCGCAAACTGATATGTACAAAGTCGTCAACTATGTTCAAACTCGCATCTTTAAAATTGCGAGCGTACTTATCCGCCAAACCTCGCTACCTCTCCATTTTTCACTGTAATTAGACACATTTGACCACCAACTCGCCAAAAACGAATGTACTAAAAAATCTATTTGTCCGCTCGCTACAATTTCCGCTCCCACCTCGTTATTTTTGCCTCGCCACCTTTTAGGTGGCGGGCAAGGTACAAAACAATAGGAAAGTCAATCTAGACGCCAGTCTAGACATATATAAAAGGCAGTAATATCAGCATTGTACAGCATAACTGGCGTCTAATTTGTCTCTCATTTCCATGTACATAAATTGCGCCAAATTTGTCGACTGTAATTAAAGAGTAATCTATATTTTAAATTTGTATTGTATAGTTGTCAATCTTTATAATTATTTTTATATTAATATTTATATATTATCAGATCCAGATGAAGCCATATCCAAATTGTAAATAAATATTACAAAAATAACGCTCTGTTATCACTCTTCAAAAATTTTTGAACAATAATAAAGTTGTTTAGATAAGTTGAACTTTTATAGGAGCAAAATTCTATTCCCGCGACTACTATGATGTTCATGACACCTTGCATGTCACGTGTTAATAATTGGCCAGACAATTCAACTGAAAGTTAAGTACATTAGCTTAGTCGCGGCGAGCGAGGCGTCAAATTTATCAATAATCCGCCACTGCTCGCGGCGGGCTAGACTTGTCTATTTATTGGGGGATTATTAGTACATAGTGACAGCGGACACCATTTCGCCCGCGGCGAGTAACGGCGAGTTAATCCGCGTCTAAAATGACGGATGAATTGACGGCTTAGTACATGGAGCCCTAAGCGTATATTTTTTAGACAATCTAAGGTATTGATCTAGGCCCATTTTGGTATATTCCATTTCACCATTTGGCCAACAAATGGTGATCACATTCACTTTTTTTTTTTACAAACTTTGGGTTTCTCACTTATATTATTTTCACACAACTTCTACTGCTATCATAAGACAAATTGTTGTAAAAGCTTCTCTAGGATCCCCTTTATTTAGAAATGTCAGAGATGCATGGCTTTTGAAATCAGAAAGCAGCAAATTGCAGTTGTGCAACACTTATGAAATTCCTGGAAGAGAAAGGGTTAAATAATTATCTGTTAATGGTAATATTTACTGTAGTGTAGTAATTATCCACCCACATTACACCTCCCTGATCCCTCCCAAACTGCTTTCTTTCCTACCCCTCCCACTGGTTACCACCATATTAGCTACTGACAGCCAGTATGCCAGTATGCAATGCCCATACAAATGCACCTTTAGGGGCAATGGGTAGTTCAGGTTTTTTTAGTTTTAGTTTTTTATTTTGGTGGGTTTGGTGGGTGGGGTTACTGTTAGGGGGGACATAGTATTTTTTAAATGTAAAAGAGCTGTTTAACTTAGGGCAATGTCCTACAAAAGGCTCTTTTATGGGCTATTGACCATTTAGTTTAGATTAAGGGGTGTTTTTATTTTAGGAGGCTTTTTTTACATTCATAGGGATTAGGTTTACTTTGATTTATTTTTGATAATTTTGTTATTGTAATTTTAGATTCATTTTTTTGTAATTTAATGTTAGGTTTTATTTTTAAATTAATGTTAGGATTTTTCATTTTAATTGTAACTTAGTTCATGTAATTGGGGTTAATTTAGGGGGTGTTAGGTTAGAGGGCTTAGTAATTAAATTAGTTATTCACATTGTGGGGGTTGGCAGTTTAGGAGATAATAGGTTAATTAGGTTTATTACGATGTGGGGGTTTGGCGGTTTAGGGGTTAATAGGTTAATTAGGTTTATTGCAATGTTGGTGGTTTAAGGGTTAATAGTATAATTAGGTTGTTGGCGTTGTAGGGTTTCATGGTTTAGGGGTTAATATTGTAATTTATTTAGTTGGCTTTGTGGGGGTTTGGCGGTTTAAGGGTTAGGTAGTTTCTTTTGTGGGTGTTTGGCGGTTTAAGGGTTATGGGGTTTTTTTAATACTTTTTGCGGGCGTTTATGTTTTTTTTTATATATACTTCATGCGGGTGGTTAGTTATTTTTTTCTTAATACTTTGTGCGGGCAGTTAGGTTTTTTTGTCAATACTTTGTGTGGGAGGTTAGTTGTTGTTTTTTTAATACTTTGTGTGGGTGGTTAGTTTTATTTTAATTTTCATACTTTGTGGGGGCAGTTAGGTTTTTTTTTTTCTTAATGCTGCTTCGTTTGCCTATGCTGCATCCAGGTGGATTCTTTTGGCTGTGCGCGCAGCCAACATTCTTTTGGCTGACTTGTGCATAAAAAGAGCTTTCATTGGATGAAGATTATCACATTCCACAAACTGTAACTTTCTAACTGTAGAAAAATATTTAATTTGTTCGTTGGCATCCTCTGATTCAGCTAAGATTAAGGGCTCCATGTACTAAGCAGTCAGCGAGCTACCCGCAACAAATCTCGCGTCAAAACTCGCCAACTGATATGTACAAAGTCGTCAACTATGTTCAAACTCGCATCTTTAAAATTGCGAGCGTACTTATCCGCCAAACCTCGCTACCTCTCCATTTTTCACTGTAATTAGACACATTTGACCACCAACTCGCCAAAAACGAATGTACTAAAAAATCTATTTGTCCGCTCGCTACAATTTCCGCTCCCACCTCGTTATTTTTGCCTCGCCACCTTTTAGGTGGCGGGCAAGGTACAAAACAATAGGAAAGTCAATCTAGGCGCCAGTCTAGACATATATAAAAGGCAGTAATATCAGCATTGTACAGCATAACTGGCGTCTAATTTGTCTCTCATTTCCATGTACATAAATTGCGCCAAATTTGTCGACTGTAATTAAAGAGTAATCTATATTTTAAATTTGTATTGTATAGTTGTCAATCTTTATAATTATTTTTATATTAATATTTATATATTATCAGATCCAGATGAAGCCATATCCAAATTGTAAATAAATATTACAAAAATAACGCTCTGTTATCACTCTTCAAAAAATTTTGAACAATAATAAAGTTGTTTAGATAAGTTGAACTTTTATAGGAGCAAAATTCTATTCCCGCGACTACTATGATGTTCATGACACCTTGCATGTCACGTGTTAATAATTGGCCAGACAATTCAACTGAAAGTTAAGTACATTAGCTTAGTCGCGGCGAGCGAGGCGTCAAATTTATCAATAATCCGCCACTGCTCGCGGCGGGCTAGACTTGTCTATTTATTGGGGGATTATTAGTACATAGTGACAGCGGACACCATTTCGCCCGCGGCGAGTAACGGCGAGTTTATCCGCGTCTAAAATGACGGATGAATTGACGGCTTAGTACATGGAGCCCTAAGCGTATATTTTTTAGACAATCTAAGGTATTGATCTAGGCCCATTTTGGTATATTCCATTTCACCATTTGGCCAACAAATGGTGATCACATTCACTTTTTTTTTTTACAAACTTTGGGTTTCTCACTTATATTATTTTCACACAACTTCTACTGCTATCATAAGACAAATTGTTGTAAAAGCTTCTCTAGGATCCCCTTTATTTAGAAATGTCAGAGATGCATGGCTTTTGAAATCAGAAAGCAGCAAATTGCAGTTGTGCAACACTTATGAAATTCCTGGAAGAGAAAGGGTTAAATAATTATCTGTTAATGGTAATATTGACTGTAGTGTAGTAATTATCCACCCACATTACACCTCCCTGATCCCTCCCAAACTGCTTTCTTTCCTACCCCTCCCACTGGTTACCACCATATTAGCTACTGACAGCTAGTATGCCAGTATGCAGTTCAGGGATTTTTTTTAAATTTTTTTAAATATGTGTTTATTTTTATTTTTTGTAGGGATCCCTTAACCTTCCACCTCCCTGATTCCTCCCAAATAGCTTTCTTCCGTTTCACCACCTACTGGTCACCACCATTTTTTGTTACAATGAAACAGTCTGCTAATCAATCAGCTATTTGATATTTTTCTGTAGTGTAGGGACCCAACCGATCACAGTATTTCTACTCTACTCTACTAGCATAGGGGCCTATCCCTCCCTCTCCTCTGCCAAACAATTTTCTTTAGTGAAGGGACCTGCCTTTCGCTTACCCACGACTGCCCACTCACCCCTACTGCCAGCTCTACTAAAACATTGATACAGAAAGTGACAGGTTTAAAGGGACATAAAACCCAAACATTTTCTTTCACGATTAAGCCAGAGGATACAATTTTAAAATATTTCCAAATAACGTCTATTATAAAGTTTTCTTTGTACCCATTGTATTATTTGTTAAAGAGAATAGCTAGCTAGGTAGCACAATTATGTGTTGGGTACTGTATGTCAGCAAAAAGTGCTGCCATCTATTGTTCTACTGCTCTTGCAAATTAATAAAATTGTTGTGCTACAGATATTTGTACCCTACTGAGCCTACTACCTGATTTTCAACAAAGGATACCAAAAGAGAACAGTAAATTTGATAATAGAAATAAATTGGAAAGTTAAAAAATAATTACTCTATCTAAATCATTCAAGAAAAAGTTTGAGTTGAGTCGAGGAGTCCAAATTCCTAACCCAAAGCAATTTATATTCACAATAGAGGACAATCGTAAAATATACAACCTCACTTGGGTTCACACCAATAATCTAATACAACCTCACTTGAGTTTACACCAATACTCTTATTTCACTTTCTCTGCTAGATTACGAGTCTTGCTTTAGCCTTAAAAAGCAGCGTTGAGAGGTCCCAACGCTGCTTTTTAACGCCCGCTGGTATTACGAGTCTTGCAGGTACTGGTGTATCGCTCACTTTTTCGGCCAGACTCGAAAATACCGCAAATCCACTTACGTCAATTGTGTATCCTATTTTTTCAATGGGACTTGCATAATGCAGGTATTACGAGTCTTCCAAAAAGTGAGCTGTACACCCTCTCCTGTCAAGGCTGTTACCGCATTTTAAGGTCAGTAGTTAAGAGTTTTATGGGCTAACGCCGTAGCATAAAACTCTTAACTAAAGTGCTATAAAGTTCACTATCACCCATAAACTACCTATTAACCCCTAAACCGAGCCCCCCCCCCCCCACATCGAAAATACTAAAAAAATAATTAACCCCTAATCTGCCGAACCGGACATCGCCGCCACTATAATAAATATATTAACCCCTAAACCGCCGCACTCCAGCATCGCAAACATTAGTTAAATATTATTAACCCCTAATCTGCCGTCCCTAACATCGCCGACACCTACCTACATTTATTAACCCCTAATCTGCCGCCCCCAACGTCGCCACCACTATATTAAAGTTATTAACCCCTAAATAGCCAATAGGTTTTTTTTTACCTTAATTCCGATTGGCTGATAGAATTCTATCAGCCAATCGGAATTGAAGGGACGCCATCTTGGATGACGTCATTTAAAGGAACCTTCATTCAGTCCTCGGATGAAGAATGATGAGGATGCTCCGCGTCAGATGTCTTGAAGATGGACCCGCTCCGCGCAGGATGGATGAAGATAGAAGATGCCGTCTGGATGAAGACTTCTGCCGGTCTGGAGGACCTCTTCTGCCCGGCTTGGATGAAGACTTCTGCACATCTGGAGGACCACTTCACCCGGCTTCGTTGAGGACTTTGTCCCGGTTGGGTGAAACTTCTCGAGTGATCTTCAAGGGGTTAGTGTTAGATTTTATTAAGGGGGGATTGGGTGGGTTTTAGAGTAGGGTTGGGTATGTGGGTGGTGGGTTTTAATGTTGGGGGGGTATTGTACTTTTTTTTACAGGTAAAAGAGTTGATTACTTTGGGACAATGCCCTGCAAAAGGCCCTTTTAATGGCTATTTGTAATTTAGTTTAGGGTAGGGATTTTTATCATTTTGGGGGGCTTTTTTATTTTATTAGGGGGATTAGATTAGGTGTAATTAGTTTAAAAAACTTGTAATTATTCTATTATTTTCTGTAATTTAGTGTTTGTTTTTTTCGTACTTTAGATAATTGTATTTAATTGTATTTAATTTAGGGAATTAATTCATTTATAGTGTAGTGTTATGTGTAATTGTAATCTAGGTTAGGTTTTATTTTACAGGTAAATTTGTCTTTATTTTAACTAGGTAGTTATTAAATAGTTAATAACTATCCTACCTAGTTAAAATAAATACAAACTTGCCTGTAAAATAAAAATAAACCCTAAGCTAGCTACATTGTAACTATTAGTTATATTGTAGCTAGCTTAGGGTTTATTTTATAGGTATGTATTTAGTTTTAAATAGGAATAATTTAGATAATTGTAGTAATTTTATTTAGATTTATTTAAATTATATTTAAGTTAGGGGGGTGTTAGGGTTAGACTTAGATTTAGGGGTTAATAACTTTAATATAGTGGTGGCGATGTTGGGGGTTGCAGATTAGGGGTTAATAAGTGTAGGTAAATTGCAGCGACATTGGGGGTGGCAGATTAGGGGTTAGTAAATATAATGTAGGTGTCGGCAATGTCGGGGCGGCAGATTAGCGGTTAATAAGTGTAAGATTAGGGGTGTTTAGACTCGGGGTTCATGTTAGGGTGTTAGGTGTAGACATAAATGTATTTCCGCATAGGAATCAATGGGGCTGCGTTAGGAGCTTTACGCTGATTTTTTGCAGGTGTTAGGTTTTTTTTCAGCCAGCTCTGCCCCATTGATTCCTATGGGGAAATCATGCACGAGCACGTTTTACCAGCTCACCGCTACCGCAAGCAGCGCTGGTATTGAGGTGAGATGTGAAGCAAAATTTTGCTCTCCACTCACTTTTCTGCGGCTAACGCCGGGTTTGTAAAGACCCGTAATGCCAGCGCTGTCTGTAAGTGAGCGGTGAGGGAAAACTGCTCGTTAGCACCGCACACCATTACCGACAAAACTCGTAATCTAGGCGTCTGTTTCTCAACCCCTATTTCGTTCTCAATAGGTTCCTATGGATGGATATGTGCATCAATCAGTATTACTACTTCCAAGTTCATACTTTACTGCCATCTAACGGTATAAAAGTGGATTACAGTAGTTGATCATTGTACAACACATCAACACAGATCTCAGCAATTTTTATTGGAGTGGTGGATTCTGGGTAAACGTTTCTAAACAAGCTTCACAATGCTTCATCTTTTTACTTTAAAATATTTGTTTTAAAGAAAGATTCCTTCACCAGTGCAGTGCAGCTTTAAAACACAACAGGAACACAAAATATCCTTACATTAAAGTTTAGCAAATAGATATAATTAAAAAATGTATATTCTAAAGGGCTAAACCAAACCAATCAGAGAGATACAATTAAAAGGCATAAAATTATTTAGAACTGAAGAGCAATACATTATATTAATTATGTTTAATATGTGTATTTAGACGAAACCCAAATATATCTTCAAAACATTCATGTTAAAATATTTATATTTTTAAAAAGTTTTTTTTTTTTTTTAAATGATCTTCCTGATTGAAAAATAACTTGTAATAACATGTTTTATATCCCAAAATCACACCAATTGCAAAGGAAATAAAATGATATAGATTCTTGTTGTGCATAAAAACACATACTCAATGGAATAAAAAATGATGAGTACTGCGCTATCATTAGCGTGAAGAGCATAATCTCGATTGCTGTGTTTTTTATGCTCCAATCCATATTACATGTGCTGCTGTTTAAGTTACCACAAATTTGTTATCACAAACGCTATGTCCACTCCTATTACAAGTTGAAAGTAAATGCGATCGTTCAAACGCAATCGCATTTATCGCTCAAACTTTTTACAAAACCTGAAAGTTTGCGTAAAGAGTTTGGCTGGAGGAAAAGTTACACTAAACTACCCCTAAACCTCCTCATAGCCCACCGCAAAGTATCCCTCTATACTATTAACCACTAAACCAGCACACCCCCACATCAAAAAGTACCCGCTACACTATTTACCACATACTGCCACATCCCCACATTGCAAAGTACCCCTCTACACTATTAAATCAGAAACCGCCACAACCCCCACCACAAACTACCCACTAATCTAAACTTCCTAACCAGCTAAGTCCCCTAACACCCATAGCCAAATATCACCTAGGTTACCAGAAAAAGCTAACATTACATTAAAAAAATAACATTATATAAAAAAACTAACTTTACAGAAAATAAAAAACCTAACATTACAGAAAAAAACACAATTACCAAAAATAAAAAACCCACATTATGCCTATTCTAAAAATAAAGTCCCTTTAAAAAAAAATCCCAAAATAAAAAACCCTATGCTAGTGCTAAAATAAACTATAGCAATTGCCCTTAGAAGGGCTTATTGTAGGGTATTGCTCTAAAGTGACTTAGCCCTTTTTCAACAAAAAAATACTACCACATTCTGCAATATAAATAACCCCCACCCCAAAATAAAAAGATTACCTAAAAAAAAACTGAAAAGGGCATTTGGTAGCGCAGTGGTATCTAGCTCTTTTGCTGCCTTCCAAAAAAAAACTATTTTCTAAAAAAAACACCCCAAAAAAGCCTAAACTAAACCCCAAAGATGGTATTTACTAAACTTGAATCCGGCTCTTATGTGATCGCCAACTGCGGTGCTCCTCCTCTATCCTGGCGGTTCTGGTCTTCTATCTTCACCCCAGTGGTGTTACGGTTTTTTAATTTTGGAGTGGGATTTTAGTTTTAGAATAAGCATAGCTATTGATTTTTTTTTTTTGGTAACCTGTTTTTTTTTCTGTAATGGTAGTTTTTTATTTTCTGTAATGTTTTTTTTAATGTAATGTTAGGTTAGGTTTTTTAATGTAATGTTAGTTTTTTTATTTTTTATTTAATGTTTGTTTGTTTTTAATGTAGCGTTAGGTTGTTTTTATTATCAATAACTTAGGGCTGTTAGGTTAGGGGTGTTAGGAGGGTTAGCTGTTTAGGGGGTTAGAGGTTAGTGGTAACTTTGCAATGAGGGTTGTGGCAGTTTACAAGTTAATAGTGTAGCAGGTACTTTGTGTTGTGGGGTGTGGCACTTTACGAGTTAATAGTGTAGCAGATACTTTGAGATGTAAGGGTGTGGTGGTTTAGGGGTTAATAGTGTAGTGGGTTCTTTGCAATATGGTAGTGTGGCTGTTTAGAGACTAATAGTGTAGCAGGTACTTTGTGAAGTGGGGTGTGGCGGTTTACTGCAAATTAAAAAAATTAATTGTCTATAAAATATTTGTAAATGCAGTGCAGGTCAGGAAAGGATTATTATTCCAAAAATAAATATCCTGAAATTGGTCCTTGAATAAATTCACATATGTGTGGCGGCGATGTTGGGGACGGGAGATTAGGGGTTAATAAATATAATGTAGTTGTCGGCGATGTCAGGGGCGGCAGATTAGGGGTTAATAAGTGTAAGATTAGGGGTGTTTAGACTCGGGGTTCATGTTAGGGTGTTAGCTGTAGACATAAATGTATTTCCCCATAGGAATCAATGGGGCTGCGTTAGGAGCTTTACGCTGCTTTTTTGCAGGTGTTAGGTTTTTTTTCAGCCAGCTCTGCCCCATTGATTCCTATGGGGAAATCGTGCACAAGCACGTTTTACCAGCTCACCGCTACCGTAAGCAGCGCTGGTATTGAGGTGAGATGTGGAGCAAAATTTTGCTCTCCGCTCACTTTTCTGCGGCTAACGCCGGGTTTGTAAAAACCCGTAATACCAGCGCTGTCTGTAAGTGAGCGGTGAGGGAAAACTGCTCGTTAGCACCGCACACCATTACCGACAAAACTCGTAATCTAGGCGTCTGTTTCTCAACCCCTATTTCTTTCTCAATAGGTTCCTATGGATGGATATGTGCATCAATCAGTATTACTACTTCTAAGTTCATACTTTACTGCCATCTAATGGTATAAAAGTGGATTACAGTAGTTGATCATTGTACAACACATCAACACAGATCTCAGCAATTTTCATTGGAGTGGTGGATTCTGGGTAAACGTTTCTAAACAAGCTTCACAATGCTTCATCTTTTTACTTTAAAATATTTGTTTTAAAGAAAGATTCCTTCACCAGTGCAGTGCAGCTTTAAAACACAACAGGAACACAAAATATCCTTACATTAAAGTTTAGCAAATAGATATAATTAAAAAAATGTATATTCTAAAGGGCTGAACCAAACCAATCAGAGAGATACAATTAAAAGGCATAAAATTATTTAGAACTGAAGAGCAATACATTATATTAATTATGTTTAATATGTGTGTTTAGACGAAATCCAAATATATCTTCAAAACATTCATGTTAAAATATTTATATTTTTAAAAAGTTTTTTTTTTTTTTTTTTTTTTTAAATGATCTTCCTGAATGAAAAATAACTTGTAATAACATGTTTTTATATCCCAAAATCACACCAATTGCAAAGGAAATAAAATGATATAGATTCTTGTTGTGCATAAAAACACACACTCAATGGAATAAAAAATGATGAGGGCTGCGCTATCGTTAGCGTGAAGAGCATAAACTCGATTGCTGTGTTTTTTATGCTCCAAGCCATGTTACATGTGCTGCTGTTTAAGTTACCACAAATTTGTTATCACAAACGCTATGTCCACTCATATTACAAGTTGAAAGTAAATGCGATCGCTCAAACGCAATCGCATTTATCGCTCAAACTTTTTACAAAACCTGAAAGTTTGCATAAAGAGTTTGGCTGGAGGAAAAGTTACACTAAACTACACTATTAACCCCTAAACCTCCTCATAGCCCACCGCAAAGTATCCCTCTACACTATTCACCACTAAACCAGCACACCCCCACATCAAAAAGTACCCGGTACACTATTAACCACATACTGCCACATCCCCACATTGCAAAGTACCCCTCTACACTATTAAATCAGAAACCGCCACAACCCCCACCACAAACTACCCACTAATCTAAACTTCCTAACCAGCTAAGTCCCCTAACACCCATAACCAAATATTGCCTAAGTTACCAAAAAAGCTAACATTACATAAAAAAATAACATTATATAAAAAAACTAACTTTACAGAAAATAAAAAATCTAGCATTACAGAAAAAAAACACAATTACCAAAAATAAAAAACCCACATTATGCCTATTCTAAAAATAAAGTCCCTTTAAAAAAAAAATCCCAAAATAAAAAACCCTATGCTAGTGCTAAAATAAACTATAGCAATAGCCCTTAGAAGGGCTTATTGTAGGGTATTGCTCTAAAGTGACTTAGCCCTTTTTCAACAAAAATATACTACCACATTCTGCAATATAAGTTACCCCCACCCCCAAATAAAAAAGATTACCTAAAAAGAAACTACTCTAAAAATTGCCCTGAAAAGGGCATTTGGTAGCGCAGTGGCCTCTAGTTCTTTTGCTGTCTTCCAAAAAAAAAAAACATTTTCTGAAAAAACACAGAAAAAAGCCTAAACTAAACCCCAAAGATGGTATTTACCAAACTTGAATCCGGCTCTTATGTGATCGCCAACTTAGGTGCTCCTCCTCTATCCTGGCAGTGCTGGTCTTCTATCTTCACCCCAGTGGCGTTACAGTTTTTTAATTTTGGAGTGGTGTTTTAGTTTTAGAATAAGCATAGCTGTGGATTTTTTATTTTTGGTAACCTGTTTTTTTCTGTAATGGTAGTTTTTTATTTTTTGTAATGTTTTTTTAATGTAATGTTAGGTTAGGTTTTTTAATGTAATGTTATTTTTTTATTTTTTTATTTAATGTTTGTTTGTTTGTTTTTAATGTAGTGTTAGGTTGTTTTTATTATCAATAACTTAGGGGCTGTTAGGTTAGGGGTGTTAGGAGGGTTAGCTGTTTAGGGGGTTAGAGGTTAGTGGGTACTTTGCGATGAGGGTTTTGGCAGTTTACGAGTTAATAGTGTAGCAGGTACTTTGTGTTGTGGGGTGTGGCAATTTATGAGTTAATAGTGTAGCAGATACATTGAGATGTAAGGGTGTGGTGGTTTAGGGGTTAATAGTGTAGTGGGTTCTTTGCAATATGGTAGTGTGGCTGCTTAGAGACTAATAGTGTAGCGGGTACTTTTAGAAGTGGGGGTGTGGCGGTTTACTGCAAATTAAAAAAAAAAATTGTCTATAAAATATTTGTAAATGCAGTGCATGTCAGGAAAGGATTATTATTCCAAAAATAAATATCCTGAAATTGGCCCTTGAATAAATTCACATATGTGCTAAATATGGGTCCCAATTTCAAAGTCACAACCACAGACTCAACATGGAATTCAAATACAAGTGTACATTCCATTAAATAGAAAAAAAAAAATTTTGCTGAAAAAAAGCCCAGAATATCTAAATGTCCATTATGGGTAAAAAAATCCAAGTGTCCATTATGGGCAAAAAATATTTAGCCAAAGATCAAACACAGAATCCACATGCAAGTGTTCTTTCTGGGTAAAGAAAATGTGTACAATTTATCTCTTCAGTCTTGCTTTATTGAAAGGGCAAATTACTTTAGTATGGCTACTTGGAAATGGGGCATTTTTATGAAAAAAAAAAATATTGGACCAGAAGAGCCATTTAGACATGGATTCCACGGTGGATCTTTTACTGAATGTGGTTGTTATAGCTACTTAGAAATGGGTCGTTCTGAACCTTTTTTGTGTGCAATATATCTATTTTTTCTTGTAGACTTGACACTTGGATATGACCTAGCCTTCTATAGCTGGTGAAGTCACATGTAGTGGCTACTTAGGAAGTGGGTAATCTGAGCCTGGTTTTATGCAACAATGTTTTTTTCTACTGGAGTGGTCACTAGGATGTTGATTCTGTGGTGGAGCTGTTGCTTTTTGTCTCTTTTCATCCAAGCCTTGTAGAACTGGTTAAATTGGTTGGTGAACTGCTTGTGCAATGATACAGTGTGCTGTCGGCATTTATCGATGTGCAGCAGACATGATACGCTACATTGTATCATGTTCGCTCGCACTTTGATAAATATGCCCCATTGTATGCAACTTTCATTCCATCTATATTTTGTTATATGTGTTTTAGACAAAATATATTTTCTGAATGTAACATTTTATATTTTAAAATAAACTATCTGTATATCAAATATTTTTGTTATACAAGTAATTTTTTTCAATTGATACATATTTACTTTAGTGCTGTCTCTATATATTTTTGAACTGTGCATAGCTTTCCCTATCACTCCTAACCTTACAAAAATTGTAAATTTGCTTGGTTTGAATACTTGGTATTGGGTCTTAAGGGTCTGTTATTGAGCAAATTTTTTTTTTACTGAAATGGACAATTGAACACAGATCCCATGGAAGCTCTGTAACAACTCATTTTCTCTGCCCTGGCAAGCATTGTGGAAATGGTAAATTTGGTTGGAGAGGCTACTTGGGAAGTGGGTATATTTGGCTGATCCATATTGTTATGTAATAATCCTGGCTAAGAAGGGGTTAATAAAAAAGACATGCACAAATAAAATATAATCATCGAAATACTTGTTAATAATTGCAATTAAGTGTAATGTGTTATACAAAAAAATATATGAACCAGTGAAATGTACACAGTTTTGTAATTTTTAACAACTGGTTAATTTATGTCTGCAATGAAACACATAAGGTAGCTATAATCAATAATGAATACATTAGTGGTCATTTACTTAGGTTATTTAATGTTTACATTCACTTTGGTCTGCAAAAAGCCCTTGAAAAACCAGAGTAAATATTTTTTTTAAAAAAAAACCTTCTCACATTCACTAGGAAATGTGCTATATAGGTATAAAGGTATAAAGGTTTTTTAAGCTGTACACTTTTTTAAAATCATGAAAGAAAAATTGCAGGTTTTATGTCCATTTAAGTAAATCAAACCACAATGCTTCTAAAGAATTGGAAGAAATTATATCAAAGCTCTCTCTTTATATCTTTCACACACACACACTCACAAAAAGATTTTAAAAACCTTTCCAATTTACTAATTTACTTCTATTACCAAATTTGCTTTGTTCTCAATGTATTCTTTGTTGAAGAGAAGGAAAGGAAATAGTTCTGCCATCTAGTGCTCTTGCTAATGGATAACATTGTTGCAAAACTGCTGCCATATAGTGCTCCAAACTTGTGCACTCTCCGGAGCTTTTTTGCAACAAAAAATACCAAGAGAACAAGGTAAATTTCATAATAGAAGTAAAATTAGAATGTTTTTAAAACTGAATGCTCTATCTGGATCCTGAAAGAAAAATATTGTGTTTCATGTCCCTTTTAGGGACAGTAAATTAAAAATTAAACTTTAATGATTCAGATAATTTTAAACAGCTTTGCAATGTACTTTTACTATCTAATTTGCTTGTTTTCTTGGTGTCCTTTGTTGAAAAGCATGCCTAGGTAAGATCAGGAGCAGAAATGTACTACTGTGGACTAGCTGCTGATTGGTGGCTGTGCATATATGCCTCTTCTCATTGGCTTACCAGATGGGTTCTTCAATCTCCCAGTAGTGCACTGTTGCTCCTTCAACAAAGGATACCAAGAGAATGAAGCTGATTCAATCATACAAAAATGTTCAAGAGTTGTTTAAAATGTATCCTCTAAATAATGATAGAAAAAAAATTGTTTCATGTTCCTTTAAAATTAACACAAGCAATGATATCCCCTGTTTATCATTTGTTGACTTTATTTGTATTGTAAGATAATAATTTCCTATAAAAAAAGAAAACTTTATTGTGTATGTATATGTTTATTTTCAATAGAAAAATAAACTTTGAGCATTGCTTACTTTTTAATTATCGTCATTAATGTTGAGACTTTCTGTGCATTTCAATATCTTTTGTTCTACCACTACAGAACCTGGTAACACTCCAAACCCAATTAAACATACTCCAGTTGTGACACAGCCATAGTATGAGTATATCTTGATTTCCTCCCCTGGAAAAAAAAAAGAATGACAGATGTAAATGCTGGATCATTTTTCTCAGTGAATAAATATTAACTTCATAATTCCAGGAATTACATTTGTGAATGAATAAAAAGAAAATGCTGTATTTGTTGAAAGTCATCTCAAATATAAATATACATTTTTCATGTGATATCATCAATTATTTAACATGTATTTAAATAATTTTAAACAACTTTCCAATTTACTTCTATTATCTAACTTCCTTCATTCTCTTGAAATTCTTAATTGAAAAGGATATCTAAATAGGTTTAGAAGCTGCTGATTGGTGGCTGCACATAGATTCCTCATGTGATTGGCTCACCCATGTGCATTGCTATTTCTTCAACAAAGGATATCTGAAGAATGAAGCAAATTAAATAATAGCAGTAAATTGGAATGTTGTTGAAAAATGTATTTTCTACCTGAATCATGAAAGAAAAATGTTGGGTTTAATGTCCCCTTTAAGGTTATGTTACAGCCTTCATGTCATTTCTTGCTAGTTGTGATATTGGCTAAAGTTGCCAATTTATTTAAGATTGGCTAATTTGTAGAATTATTACCAGGAAAATCATGGACTCACTTAAAACATCTGTTTTGTATTGGCAATAAAAGCACAAGGCCATAAATGAAAGAGTATAACAGATGCCTGGGTCACTTACACTCTACAATCTGTATAAGTGATGTACTACAGTAAATACGCTATTGACATTTAACACTGCACAAGCAGTTCTGGAGAACTTCTTGTGCAATGCCGCCCCCTGCAGATTCAAGGCCAATCGGCTGCTAGCAGGGGGTGTCAATCAACCTGAGTGTATGAGATCGGGCAGATTGATGTCTGCCGCCTCAGAGGAGGTGTATGAGTTAAAGGACCAGTAAACACAGTAGATTTGCATTATCAACAAATGCAAGATAACAAGACAATACAATAGCATTTACTCTGAATTTCAAATGAGTAGTAGATTTTTTTCTAACAAGTTTCAAAGTTATGTATATTTCCACTCCCCCTGTACCATGTGACAGCAATCAGCCAATCACAAATGCATATACGTATAGTCTGTGAATTCTTGCACATGCTCAGTAGGAGCTGTTGACTCAAAAAGGGTAATTATAAAAGACTGTGCACATTTTTTTAAATGGAAGTAAATTGGAAAGTTGTTTAAAATTACATGCTGTATCTGAAACATGAAAATTTAATTTGACCTGAGTGTCCCTTTAAGGAGCAGCGTTTTTAAGACCGCTTCTTCTTAACTCCTGTTTCTGGCAAGCCTGAAGACTCGTACGGAAACAGGTGCATTAGGCACCATTCGGGGCATGGTAAATCGGCCCCTATGTCCTGGATTACAAGTGGAGAGCAAAAATGTTAGCTCTATGATTTGTCCAAAGTTATTTTTTATTGAGTAATATTCTATGGCAGTGCTTCTCAATTACAGTCCTTAGGTAGCCCTAGCAGACCAGGGTTTAATTATAACAGAATTAGAACACATGTAAAATAATCAGCTGATCAGTAACCATGGTTACTAACCTGCTCTCACCCATCAGCTGATTATTTTACCTGTGCACTGGTTCAGCTATAATGAAAAACTGGCCTGTTGGGGGTACTTGAGGACCACGGTTGAGAAACAATAGTCTAGGGCACGCTAAGCTCCACATGTTAGATAGTGCAGATGCATTAATTGCTCACTTAGTAGATTTTGGGGGGACGACCAGTAAATTTCATGTTGGATAACACACAAGCGCTAAGCCAATGGACATCAACAAAATCAGCTCAACTAGTGGAGTACATCAATTAGTTCTGTGCTATACTTTCTCAATGAAACTTAACCCCTTAACTGCTGAGCCATTTCCATCCCTGTGCTTTTTTGAAGTTTTTAGATGCTGCTCATATTTAAGTCCTACTGTAGAAAATTTTTCAGTGATAAACCCAGACATATTATATATTGCAGGGGGTTTTCAGCAAACCCAGCAGATTCCAACTATTCCATACTTTTATGTCTATATAATGACAGATAAAAACTGTACAACAAAATGTGTGAAAAAAATGTATATTTTCATTAAGATTTTATAAACAAGGTTGTAAAAAAATGGTGTCTGTGCTTTTTTCTAAAAAGTGTAGTTAAAAGAAGATTGGGTTATACTCATATAAAGATGGGCCCAAAGTTATATAACTTTGATGTGCACATAAGGGCTCCCATGAGCCTTTACTTAAATAAATGCATCAGCTGATTACTATTACCATGGTGATCTCCTAGCTGTTAAAACATATATAGGGGCTTTCATTTAACGAGGGGCTTCTGGACTTTAAAACAAGGAGTCTTGGGGGTCTCTAAGCCTTTTTGAAAGTCTATTATAAGCACCTAGGGATGCCCTTAAAAAAAAGCAAGGTTGTAAACAATGGTGTGTTTTTCTTTTATAATCTGGGTATATTTAAATCACTATGATGTGTACATAGGGGCTCCCATTAGCCTCTACTCAAATAAATGCACATTTATTCACATCATAACAACAGTGATCAAACTGGCAAAATTAAACATTATATAGGTGCTTTATTTTAGTGAGGGGCTTATTGACTTTATAACAAGGGTTCATGGGGGTCTCTAGGCCTTTTATATGGCATATTATAGGTGTACATATGTTAAAATATTTTCTTTTTAAGTGTGTCTTAAATTAATAGTCTAGTAAAAATGAAACTTTCATGATTCAGATAGAGCATGCAATTGTAAGCATCTCTCTAACTTACTCCTATTATCAATTTTTATTTGTTCTCTTACTATCTTTATTTGAAAAATCCAGAATGTAAGCATAGAAGCCGGCCCATTTTTGGTTTAGCACCTGGGTAGCACTTTCTGATTGATCTCTAAATGTATCCACCAATCAGCAAGCGCTACCCAGGTGCTGAACCAAAAATAGGCTGGCTACTAAGTATCAATTCAAATAAAGATAGCAAGAGAACAAAGGAAGTGGAAAATATGAGTAAATTAGAAAGTTGCTTAAAATTGCCTGCTCTATTTGAATTATGAAAGTTTAATGACTATTCCGTTAATAAGTGCGCCAAAGGTAGCTGAAATCAAGGGGTTTGAATATTTACCCCTCCATCCAGCTACCTTAAAGGGACATTCCAGCCAAAATTGCAATCGACATGGATATATTTAAGCTTTGAATAGAAGCATTTTTGTAATATACATGTATTCGCAAAAATGCTACTAATAAAAGCTATGGCTGTTTCAAAGATGTATTTAAATATGCACCGTGCACCAGCATTTTAAACACAGCACTTGCTCAGAGAACCTAAGGTGTTTGAATTATCTGGTAATAAATCAATTTGTTAATTGCTGACATGATACAAGCCCCACTGGCTCTCTGAGCTGCTGCACTATTAAAAATGCTGGTGCACTGACAATATAGCTATGCTTCACATACACGTGATTACTTTTAGCAGAAGCATTTTTGCCAATACATGTACTGTATATTGCAAATATGTCTCTATTCACAGATGTAATTCATCAATCACACACACATATATATATATATATATATATATATATATATATATATATATATATATATATATATATATATATATATATATATATATATATTATCCTTATCCTATTATTTTTGTTTTCCTACATTAGCATGTGAGTATTTATACTCAGCATTTCATCGATTGGCCTGCAACCCTCATATTTTAACATACTGAGGAGCTATCTCATAGTGCATAATCATATTTGTTTATATGGTAACATATATTTCTAGTAATCCAATTGCCTCCTCTTTTGATAACACCATACTATCCTACGAGTTGGTGTCACTATCAACATGGATTCAATCTAATATTATAGGAGATATCAATTGTGAATTCTAGCTATTACTGCCAGCTAGTCTTCTCTTTATAATATCAAACTATTGGATATTACTGTGATACTATTGATGCTATATTGATAGCATCTATTATATATTTGACTCGCTGAATTGCCCCCTATTCATAGTTTTAATTTGTATGTTGTGTGTGTGTGAGATATTAATAATATTAATTAATAAAAGTTATATTTTACTTTTTTCACCACTATCTGACCCATTCTGTCATCCAATTTGAGTTGACAATTGTTCTCTGTTATATGTTATAAACACATTGGGATTAACCCACCTCTTAGGACTCAGGAGTGCTATTAGTGTATACTTGTTGTGGAGGGTTTCCTACTCTCCTCAATTTTTGTTAATTTAAGTTTCTATTATACACAGCACCAACCCTGGAACTCAATGTAACACAACTTGAGTATCTTGAAATTAGGCAGCAGTTCCTATTTATCTATAGTGTAGTGCCATTGGACTTTTCTCCTTTTTTGCAAGTTGTGGGTGTAGTTATTTAAAAAATCTAAATTATTATCCACAACAAATAGTTCTAGGTGTCTGGGCAGTTTATGAAACCCACAAACAGTCACATTTACACCACAATGGCGGAAAAATTAGATGAATAATCCAGGAAGATGCTGAAAGCAAGTCCATCAAATAGGAGACATGTCCATGGCCTGTTAAAGTTAATTATTGATCCCTAAAGATAACTTTTTGATCCACCTTATCTCTTAATTAGCTTTTCATGTTATTGTGTTTGTGAATAAGAAGGTTCTGGGGAGATGAAGGGTTTATAATTGCATCTTGACTTGCCAGTGCCTTAAGTGTAACTTAATTTATTTTTAGAGGCTATGTTTTATTATGGAAAATTAACAGAAACCCTTCTAAAGCTAACAATCAATATGTTATATATATATACAGTATATGCCATAGTGGTGTATTTACCTGGGCGAGCAGCCCTTCCAGAGAACTCGATACATTCCTTTTGATTTCCAGTGCAATTAATTGTGCCGATGTTATCACAGGTGTATGATCCTTCAATGAAACATGATTTACATACAACATTGTTCCATTTATCATCTGATGGTGGCACTAGAAAATTGCAGAATAGCAAAGAAAAGGAAGGAAAAACAAGTTATAAATCTCCTGAAAAAAAAGACAGATGTAGATAGAGAGATATAGATAGATAGATAGATAGATAGATAGATAGATAGATAGATAGATAGATAGATAGATAGATAGATAGTGTAACAGCTTAGGACACTACTTTTGTTGGAAAATTATAGATGCTTCTTTATTCTAAAAAAAAATTGCGTGCACATACATTATAGAACTGTTAGTTTCATAATGTAGATGCAAGCACTTTGAAAGGTACTTTCTTGAATGAGTTTGGACTTAGCATGCATAGAGGCATGTCCCCTATAAAAACCCATTCAGAACCCATTCACAAAGTCACAATCTCGTTTAAGGGTCTCATAGGAAGAAACATAGGAAGAAACAATGTTGCAAGGCAACGGGTTCACACTTTACAGTTTAAATAAAAAGTTACAATTCAGTAAAAGACATGCAAATGAGTATTTTCCTTGCAGAGCAGAATGAACAAAGGGATTACATGAGTAGAGCTTTCTTTAACCTTAAGAGGTGTGAATGTGCTATTGTTTTTGTCAGTTTCAAGAGATCTACAAGTTTCTATTTTAAAAAAAGTAATTTTCAGGACAAGTTGAAAACTTGTCTGCAGGAACATGGTTTTAACCCCTTAAGGACCAGCGACGTACCCTGTATGTCGCTGGCCTTTTTTTGGGACTTGATCATTTTATAGCGCGGTCTTGCTACCAGCGTTGAGACTGCTCTATTCCACAAAGCCTGCTGGAGGGAGTGCATTAATAGTGTGTTCTTGCTAGATTTGTGCTATTATGTCCTGAAAAAACCCTTAACGACCAGTGACATACAGGGTACATTGTGGTCATTAAGGGGTTAATAAACTAAACAATATAGCATTGTGATCAGTCAAGAAACTGGGCTACTAATTCAGTCAGAAAGCAAAAAGCTGTTTCAGAAGTATCACAGGTGGACTGTAATCAAGGCCTTGGTACAAAAAACCTTAGACATTAGGGGGCCTATTTATCAAGTCATCAACCGCAAATACGCTGGAATTCCGCGGCGTAATTGTGGCGAGCCTGATTCAACTTATTTATCAAAAGCTACAGACCGGCAAAAGTAGAATTTTGTGATATAACATACGATCCGCTGGTCTCAGTCCAACACAGATCGATGCTTACGTCACTACAGATGTTCAAAATGCAAATTCGGCACTATCTGACTACTTTTGCTACTTATCAAATTTCTACCAGGTACGTTTGCCACTATTCCAGCCCAGCATACCTGGTTTTCAATCCACCGCCCTGGAGGCGGCGGATGCCATAGAAATCAATGGGAGCCTGAAAGCAGCAAAAGCTTATATTCGCTGTTGCCCAATATCCCATTGAATCCTATGGGAGGATAAAAGTTATGTTTACACCTAACACCCTAACATAACCCCCGAGTCTAAACAGCCCTAATCTGCCACCCCCTACACCGCCGTCACCTACATTATACTTATTAACCCCTAATCTGCTGCCCCTACACTGCCGCCACCTACATTATACTTATTAACCCCTAATCTGCCACCCCCTATACTGCCACCACCTACATAAAGTTATTAACCCCTGCCGATCCCGGAGCCCACCGCAACTAAATAAATGTATTAACCCCTAAACCGCCAGCCCCCCACATCGCCATAAACTAAATTAACTTATTAATCCCTAAACCTAACACCCCTCTAACTTTATATTAAATATTAACTCATTCCTATCATAATAAATTTAAACTTATCTTTAGATTTAAATTAAACTATATTAAACTAATAATTAACCTACGCTAACTATTATAATAAAATTACATTAAACTATATTAAATTAATAATTAACCTACCCTAACTGTTATAATAAAATTACATTAAACTATATTAAATTAATAATTAATCAAACCTAACTTTTATACTAAAATTACATAAAATTACAAATTAAAATAACTATATTATATATTTAAACACCTAACCCTACTCAAATAATTTAATTCTACACTAAAAAATTACAAAGTTACAAAAAACTAACGCCTAGATTTAGAGTTCTGCGTTAGCCATCCAAACCAGCGTTAAGGGGTCCTAACGCTGGTTTTGGCCGCCCGCTGGTATTTAGAGTCAGTCAGGAAAGGGTCTAACGCTCACTTTCCAGCCGCAACTTTTCCATACCGCAGATCCCCTTACGCCAATTGCGTATCCTATCTTTTCAATGGGATCTTTCTAACGCCGGTATTTAGAGTCTTGGCTGAAGTTAGCGTTAGAACTCTAACGACAAGACTCCAGCTGCAGAAAAAAGTCAGGAGTTAAGAGCTTTATGGGCTAACGCCGGTTCATAAAGCTCTTAACTACTGTGCTCTAAAGTACACTAACACCCATAAACTACCTATGCACCCCTAAATCAAGGTCCCCCCACATCGCCGCCACTATAATTAAATTTTTTAACCCCTAATCTGCCGAGCGCACACCACCGCCACCTACATTATCCCTATGTACCCCTAATCTGCTGCCCCTAACATCGCCGACACCTACATAATATTTATTAACCCATAATCTGCCCCCCCCCCAACGTCGCCTCTACCTACCTACACTTATTAACCCCTTAACTGCCGACCGGATCTCGCCACTACTGTAATAAATGTATTAACCCCTAAAGCTAAGTCTAACCATAACCCTAACACCCCCTAAGTTAAATATAATTTAAATCTAACGAAATAAAATAAATCTTATTAAATAAATTAATCCTATTTAAAGCTAAATACTTACCTGTAAAATAAACCCTAATTTAGCTACAATATAAATAATAATTACATTGTAGCTATTTTAGGATTTATATTTATTTTACAGGCAACTTTGTATTTATTTTAACTAGGTACAATAGCTATTAAATAGTTATTTATTATTTAATAGATACCTAGTTAAAATAATTACATAATTACCTGTAAAATAAATCCTAACCTAAGTTACAATTAAGCCTAACACTACAATATCAATAAATTAATTAACTAAACTACCTACAATTATCTACAATTAGATCAACTAAACTAAATTACAAAAAAACCCCACTAAATTACAAAAAATAAAAGAAGATTGCAAGAATTTAAAACTAATTACACCAACTTTAAGCCCCCTAAAAAAATAACTAAGCCCCCCAAAATAAAAAAAGGCCCTACCCTATTCTAAAACAAAAATTTAACAGCTCTTTTACCTTACCAGCCCTTAAAAGGGCCTTTTGCGGGGCATGCCCCAGAGTCATCAGCTCTTTTGCATTTAAAAAAACATACAATACCCCCCCCAACATTACAACCCACCACCTACATACCCCTAATCTAACCCAACCCCCCCTTAAAAAACCTAACACTAAGCCCCTGAAGATCTCCCTACCTTATCTTCACCACGCCGGGTATCACCGATCCGTCCAGAAGAGGGTTTGAAGTCTTCATCCTATCCGGCAAGAAGAGGTCCTCCAGAGGGTCCGAAGTCTTCATCCGATCCGGCAAGAAGAGGACATCCGGACCGGTAGACATCTTCATATAGGCGGCGTCTTCTATCTTCATCCATCCGGCGCGGAGCGGGACCATCTTGAAGCAGCCGACGCAGATCCATCCTCTTCTTCCGGCGACTCCCGATGAATGAAGGTTCCTTCAAGTGACGTCATCCAAGATGGCGTCCCTCGAATTCCGATTGGCTGATAGGATTCTATCAGCCAATCGGAATTAAGGTAGGAAAAATCTGATTGGCTGATTGAATCAGCCAATCAGATTCAAGTTCAATCGGATTGGCTGATCCAATCAGCCAATCAGATTGAGCTCGCATTCTGTTGGCTGATCGGAACAGCCAATAGAATGCGAGCTCAATCTGATTGGCTAATTGGATCAGCCAATCGGATTGAACTTGAATCTGATTGGCTGATTCAATCAGCCAATCAGATTTTTCCTACCTTAATTCCGATTGGCTGATAGAATCCTATCAGCCAATCGGAATTCGAGGGACGCCATCTTGGATGACGTCACTTAAAGGATCCTTCATTCGTCGGGATTCGCAGGAAGAAGAGGATGGATCCACGTCGGCTGCTTCAAGATGGTCTGCTCCGCGCCAGATGGATGAATATAGAAGACGCCGTCTGGATGAAGATGTCTACCGGTCTGGATGTCCTCTTCTTGCCGGATAGGATGAAGACTTCGGACCCTCTGGAGGACCTCTTCTTGCCGGATAGGATGAAGACTTCGGACCCTCTTCTGGACGGATCGGTGATACCCGGCATGGTGAAGATAAGGTAGGGAGATCTTCAGGGGCTTAGTGTTAGGTTTTTTAAGGAGAGTTTGGGTTAGATTATGGGTATGTGGGTGGTGGGTTGTAATGTTGGGGGGGGGGGGGTATTGTATGTTTTTTTTTAAAAGCAAAAGAGCTGATGACTTTGGGGCATGCCCCGCAAAAGGCCCTTTTAAGGGCTGGTAAGGTAAAAGAGCTGTTAACTTTTTATTTTAGAATAGGATAGGGCATTTTTTTTATTTTGGGGGCTTTGTTATTTTTTTAGGGGCTTAGAGTAGGTGTAATTATTTTAAAATTCTTGTAATCTTTTTTTATTTTTTGTAATTTAGTTGGGGTTTTTTTGTAATTTAGTTTAGTTGATTTAATTGTAGATAATTGTAGGTAGTTTAGTTAATTTATTGATAGTGTAGTGTTAGGTTTAATTGTAACTTAGGTTAGGATTTATTTTACAGGTAATTTTGTAATTATTTTATCTAGGTAGCTATTAAATAGTTCTTAACTATTTAATAGCTATTGTACCTAGTTAAAATAAATACAAAGTTGCCTGTAAAATAAATATAAATCCTAAAATAGCTACAATGTAATTATTATTTATATTGTAGCTATATTAGGGTTTATTTTACAGGTAAGTATTTAGCTTTAAATAGGAATAATTTATTTAATAAGATTTATTTTATTTTGTTAGATTTAAATTATATTTAACTTAGGGGGGTGTTAGGGTTAGGGTTAGCTTTAGGGGTTAATACATTTATTAGAGCAGCGGCGAGGTCCGGTCGGCAGATTAGGGGTTAATAAGTGTAGGAAAGGTAGCGGCGACATTGTGGGCGGCAGATTAGGGGTTAATAAATATAATATAAGGGTCGGCGATGTTAGGGGCAGCAGATTAGGGCTACATAGCTATAATGTAGGTTGCGGCGGTGTCCGGAGCGGCAGATTAGGGGTTAATAGTATAATGCAGGGGTCAGCGATAGCGGGGGCGGCAGATTAGGGGTTAATAAGTGTAAGGTTAGGGGTGTTTAGACTCGGGGTTCATGTTAGGGTGTTAGGTGCAGACTTTGGAAGTGTTTCCCCATAGGAAACAATGGGGCTGCGTTAGGAGCTGAACGCTGCTTTTTTGTAGGTGTTAGGTTTTTTTTCAGCTCAAGCTGCCCCATTGTTTCCTATGGGGGAATTGTGCACGAGCACGTTTTTTAAGTTGGCCGCGTCCGTTAGCAACGCTGGTATTTAGCGTTGAAGTGGCGGTAAATTATGCTCTACGCTCCCTTTTTGGAGCCTAACGCAGCCCTTCAGAGAACTCTAAATACCAGCGTTGTTTAAAAGGTGCGGGGGAAAAAAAACACTCGTAGCTAACGCATCCCTTCTAATGCAAAACTCTAAATCTAGCCGTAAGTTACAAAAAATAACAAACACTAACGGTGAGATTTAGAGTTTGCGTTAGAAGGGGTGCGTTAGCTACGTGTGTTTTTTTCCCCCTGCACCTTTTAAACAACGCTGGTATTTAGAGTTCTCTGAAGGGCTGCGTTAGGCTCCAAAAAGGGAGCGTAGAGCATAATTTACCGCCACTTCAACTCTAAATACCAGCTTTGCTTACGGACGCAGCCAGCTTCAAAAACGTGCTCGTGCACGATTCCCCCATAGGAAACAATGGGGCAGTTTGAGCTGAAAAAAAACCTAACACCTGCAAAAAAGCAGCTTTCAGCTCCTAACGCAGCCCCATTGTTTCCTATGGGGAAACACTTCCAAAGTCTGCACCTAACACCCTAACATGAACCTCGAATCTAAACACCCCTAACCTTACACTTATTAACCCCTAATCTGCCGCCCCCGCTATCGCTGACCCTGCATTACACTATTAACCCCTAATCTGCCGCTCCGGACACCGCTGCAACCTACATTATAGCTATGTACCCCTAATCTGCTGCACCTAACATTGCCGACCCCATATTATATTTATTAACCCCTAATCTGCCGCCCCCAACGTCGCCGCTACCTTACCTACACTTATTAACCCCTAATCTGCCGACCGGACCTCGCCGCTGCTCTAATAAATGTATTAACTCCTAAAGCTAAGTCTAACCCTAACACCCCCCTAAGTTAAATATAATTTAAATCTAACAAAATAAAATAAATTTTATTAAATAAATTATTCCTATTTAAACTAAATACTTACCTGTAAAATAAACCCTAATATAGCTACAATATAAATAATAATTACATTGTAGCTATTTTAGGATTTATATTTATTTTACAGGCAACTTTTTATTTATTTTAACTAGGTACAATAGCTATTAAATAGTTAAGAACTATTTAATAGCTACGTAGTTAAAATAATTACAAAATTACCTGTAAAATAAATCCTAACCTAAGTTACAATTAAACCTAACACTACACTATCAATAAATTAATTAACTAAACTACCTACAATTATCTACAATTAAATCAACTAAACTATATTACAAAAAAAACCACTAAATTACAAAAAATAAAAAAAGATTACAAGAATTTTAAACTAAATACACCTACTCTAAGCCCCCTAAAAAAATAACAAAGCCCCCCAAAATTAAAAAAATGCCCTACCCTATTCTAAAATAAAAAGTTAACAGCTCTTTTACCTTACCAGCCCTTAAAAGGGCCTTTTGCGGGGCATGCCCCAAAGTCATCAGCTCTTTTGCATTTAAAAAAAACATACAATACCCCCCCAACATTACAACCCACCACCCACATACCCCTAATCTAACCCAAACCCCCCTTAAAAAACCTAACACTAAGCCCCTGAAGATCTCCCTACCTTATCTTCACCACGCTGGGTATCACCGATCCGTCCAGAAGAGGGTCCGAAGTCTTCATCCTATCCGGCAAGAAGAGGTCCTCCAGAGGGTCCGAAGTCTTCATCCTATCTGGCAAGAAGAGGACATCCGGACCGGTAGACATCTTCATCCAGACGGCGTCTTCTATCTTCATCCATCCGGCGCGGAGCGGGACCATCTTGAAGCAGCCGACGCGGATCCATCCTCTTCTTCCGGCGACTCCCAATGAATGAAGGTTCCTTTAAGTGACATCATCCAAGATGGCGTCCCTCGAATTCCGATTGGCTGATAGGATTCTATCAGCCAATCGGAATTAAGGTAGGAAAAATCTGATTGGCTGATTGAATCAGCCAATCAGACTCAAGTTCAATCGGATTGGCTGATCCAATCAGCCAATCAGATTGAGCTTGCATTGGCTGATAGAATCCTATCAGCCAATCGGAATTTGAGGGACGCCATCTTGGATGACGTCACTTAAAGGAACCTTCATTTGTCGGGAGTTGCCGGAAGAAGAGGATGGATCCACGTCGGCTGCTTCAAGATGATCCCGCTCCGCGCCGGATGGATGAAGATAGAAGACGCCGCCTGGATGAAGATGTCTACCGGTCCGGATGTCCTCTTCTTGCCGGATAGGATGAAGACTTCAGACCATCTGGAGGACCTCTTCTTGCCGGATAGGATGAAGACTTTGAATCCTCTTCTGGACGGATCGGTGATACCCGGCGTGGGGAAGATAAGGTAGGGAGATCTTCAGGGGCTTAGTGTTAGGTTTTTTACGGGGGGTTTGGGTTGTAATGTTGGGGGGGGGTATTGCATGTTTTTTTTAAATGCAAAAGAGCTGATGACTTTGGGGCATGCCCCGCAAAAGGCCCTTTTAAGGACTGGTAAGGTAAAAGAGCTGTTAACTTTTTATTTTAGAATAGGGTAGGGCATTTTTTTATTTTGGGGGCTTTGTTATTTTTTTAGGGGCTTAGAGTAGGTGTAATTATTTTAAAATTCTTGTAATCTTTTTTTATTTTTTGTAATTTAGTGGGGGTTTTTTTGTAATTTAGTTTAGTTGATTTAATTGTAGATAATTGTAGGTAGTTTAGTTAATTAATTTATTGATAGTGTAGTGTTAGTTTTAATTGTAACTTAGGTTAGGATTTATTTTACAGGTAATTTTGTAATTATTTTAACTAGGTAGCTTTTAAATAGTAAATAACTATTTAATAGCTATTGTACCTAGTTAAAATAAATACAAAGTTGCCTGTAAAATAAATATAAATCCTAAAATAGCTACAATGTAATTATTATTTATATTGTAGCTATATTAGGGTTTATTTTACAGGTAAGTATTTAGCTTTAAATAGGATTAATTTATTTAATAAGATTTATTTTATTTTGTTAGATTTAAATTATATTTAACTTAGGGGGGTGTTAGGGTTAGGGTTAGACTTAGCTTTAGGGGTTAATACATTTATTAGAGTAGCGGCGAGGTCCGGTCAGCAGATTAGGAGTTAATAAGTGTAGGTAGGTAGCGGCGATGTTGGGGGCGGCAGATTAGGGGTTAATAAATATTATATAGGTGTTGGCGATGTTAGGGGCAGCAGATTAGGGGTACATAGGGATAATGTAGGTGGCGGCGGTGTGCGGTCGGCAGATTAGGGGTTAAAAAATGTAATTATAGTGGCGGCAATGTGGGGGGACCTCGGTTTAGGGGTGCATAGGTAGTTTATGGGTGTTAGTGTACTTTAGAGCACAGTAGCTAAGAGCCTTATGAACCGGCGTTAGCCCATAAAGCTCTTAACTCCTGACTTTTTTCTGCGGCTGGAGACTTGTCATTAGAGTTCTAACGCTCACTTCAGCCAAGACTCTAAATACCAGCGTTAGAAAGATCCCATTGAAAAGATAGGATACGCAATTGGCTTAAGGGGATCTGCGGTATGGAAAAGTCGCGGCTGGAAAGTGAGCGTTAGACCCTTTCCTGACTGACTCTAAATACCAGTGGGCGGCCAAAACCAGCGTTAGGACCCCTTAACGCTGGTTTGGACGGCTAACACAGAACTCTAAATCTAGGCGTAAGTTACACAAAAAAAAACACTAAGTTACAAAAAATAAAAAAATAAAATATCAAAGATTTATACTAATTACACCTAATCTAAGGGCCCTATGAAAATAAAAAGGCCCCCCCAAAATAAAAAAAAAAACACTACCCTATGATAAACTACAAATTGCCCTTAAAAGGGCCTTTTGCGGGGCATTGCCCCAAAGTTATCAGCTCTTTTACCTGAAATAAAAAATACAAATACCCCCCCAACAGTAATACCACCACCCACACAACCAACCCCCCAAATAAAATCCTAACTAAAAAAAACCTAAGCTCCCCATTGCCCTGAAAAGGGTATTTGTATGGGCATTGCCCTTAAAAGGGCATTTAGCTCTTTTGCATGCCCAAGTCCTAATCTAAAACACCCACCCAATAAACCCTTAAAAAAACCTAACACTAACCCCAGAAGATTTGCAATCAGCCAATAGAATTGAGCTTTTATCCTATTGCTGATCCAATCAACCAATAGGATTGAGCTCACATTCTATTGGCTATTCCAATCAGCCAATAGAATGCAAGCTCAATCCTATTGGCTGATTGCAACAGCCAATAGGATTTTTTCAACCTTAATTCCAATTGGTTGATAGAATTCTATCAGCCAATCGGAATCTAAGGGATGCCATCTTGGATGATGTCATTTAATGGAACCTTCATTCGTCAGTAGTTGTTGGAAGGAAGAGGATGCTCCGCGTCGGATGTCTTGAAGATGAAGCCGCTCCACGCCGGATGGATGAAGATAGAAGATGCCGTCTGGATGAAGACTTCTGCGGGCTTGGATGAAGACTTCGGCCGCTTCATTGAGGACTTCTCCCGGCTTCTTGGAGGATGGGCGTCGGATCTTCAAAACTGTAAGTAAATCTTCTGGGGTTAGTGTTAAGGGTTTATTGGGTGGGTTTTAGTTTTAGATTAGGACTTGGGCCTGCAAAAGAGCTAAATGCCCATACAAATGCCCTTTTCAGGACAATGAGGAGCTTATGTTTTTTTAGATAGCTTTTTATTTGGGGGGTTGGTTGTGTGGGTGGTGGGTTTTACTGTTGGGGGATGTTTGTATTTTTTTACAGGTAAAAGAGCTGATTATTTTGGGGCAATGCCCAGCAAAAGGCCCTTTTAAGCCTTTTTTATTTCTTTCATGTAATTGGCAAGAGTCCATGAGCTAGTGACGTATGGGATATACTATCCTACCAGAAGGGGCAAAGTTTCCCAAACCTCAAATGCCTATAAATACACCCTTCACCACACCCACAATTCAGTTTTACAAACTTTGCCTCCTATGGAGGTGGTGAAGTAAGTTTGTGCTAGATTTCTAAGTTGACATGCGCTTCTCAGCTTGTTTTGAAGCCCGATTCCTCTCAGAGTACAGCGAATGTCAGAGGGATGTGAAGAGAGTATCACCTATTGAATGCAATGATTTTCCTAATGGGGGTCTATTTCATAGGTTCTCTGTTATCGGTTGTAGAGATTCATCTCCTACCTCCCTTTTCAGATCAACGATATACTCTCATATACCGTTACCTCTACTGATAACTGTTTCAGTACTGGTTTGGCTATATGCTATATGTGGATGAGTGTCTTTTTGGTAAGTATGTTTTTTATTACTTAAGACACCCCAGCTATGGTCTGGCACTTTATGCATTTATATAAAGTTCTAAATATATGTATTGTACTTATATTTGCCATGAGTCAGGTTCATGTATTTCCTTGTGCAGACTGTCAGTTTCATATTTGGGAATTAAAACATATTTAGAAATATTTTTTTCTTACCTGGGCTTTAGTCTTTTTTTAAATTTGTCTTCTTTTTACTTACAAATTGCGGGCAGCTTTAGGCCCGCGGGTGCGCCAAATGCTAGACTTTATTGAGTCATTCTTGGCGCTAGTAATTTTTTGGCGCGAAAAGTACTACCGTTGATGCAAGTTCGTTACTTCCGGTGTCGTAGTTGACGCGGATGTCTTACACACGGTTGCGTCGTTAGTGACGCAAGTGTGTGATTTCCGGATATTGTTGGCGCCAAAATATTTTCAGTTACGTTGTGCGTCATACTTGGCGCCAAATGTTTTCATTAATTTAATACCCCATTGCTATTTGCCTCTTGCCTTTTTCTATGTCAGAGCGCTATGCTATTTGCATTTTTTCCCCATTCCTGAAACTGTCATATAAGGAAATTGACAAGTTTTGCTTTATATGTTGTTTTTTATTTTACAGTTTGCAAGATGTCTCAATCTGATCCTGCCTCAGAAGTATCTGTTGGAACTTTGCTGCCTGATGTCGGTTCTACTAAAGCTAAGTGCATTATATTTCCGAATGTCATTGTATTGGTTATCATGATAAACTTTTACATATATATATAGATATTGTGTCCATCAGTAAATAGTACATTTCCTGTTGTTGTTCCTTCAACTTTTAATGTACATGTTATACCTATGAAATTTAAAGAATTTGTTACTGATTCTATTCAGACGGCTTTGTCTGCTATTCTGCCTTCTAATTAATATAAAGGTCTTTTAAAACTTCTCATAAGGTTGATGAAATTTCAAATGACCGACAACATAATGAATTATCTTTTTCTAATGAGGATCTATCTGATTCAGAAGATCTTTCCTCAGATATTGACACTAACAAATCTACTCATTTATTTAAAATAAAGTATTTTTGTTCTTTGTTAAAGAAGTGTTAATTATTTTGGATATCGTGGAAACTAGTACTCTTGATATTAGAACTAGTAAATTCTGTTTTTAAATCTCCTGTGGTTACTCCAGAGGTTTTTTCCTGTTCCTGATGCTATTTCTGTTATGATTTCTACGGAATGGAATTTGCCGGGAACTTCTTTTATTCCTTCTTCAAGGTTTAAAAAATTGTATCCTTTTACCAGCAATTTCTATAGAGTTTTGGGAAAAGATCCTCAAAGTTGATGGGGCTATTTCTACTCTTGCTGAACATACCTCTATTCCTATGGAAGATAGTACTTAAGTTCCTTTAGATAGGAAACTTGAATCTTATCTAAGGAAAGCTTATTTATATTCAGGTCGTCTCAGGCCTGCAATTTCTTTGGCTGATGTTGCAGCTGCATCAACTTTTTTGTTGGAGATTTAGCGCAACAAGAATTGGATTCTGATTTATCTAGTATTGTTCGCTTACTGCAACATACTAATCCGTTCTGATGCCATTTTTTTATATCATCAAGATTGATGTTAGATCTATGTCTTTAGCTATTTTTAGCTACAAGAGTTTTGAGGCTTAAATCTTGGAATGCTGTTATGACTTTTTAAGTCTAGATTGCTATCTCTTTCTTTCCAAGGTAATAAGAGACCTAAGGGTAAATATAAAGCTTCTAAATAGTTTTTCGTTCTTTTTGTCAATTAAGGAACAAAAACCTAATCCTTCCCTATGGAATCTGTTTCCAATTGGAAACCTTCATTAAATGGAATACATCAAACCCATTTAAGAAACCAAAAGCCAGCCCCTAAGTCCACATGAAGGTGCGACTCTCATTCCAGCTCAGCTGGTAGGGGGCAGATTAAGGTTTTTTTCAAGAATGTTTTAGATAAATTCAGTCCAAAATCAATGGTTTCAGAGTATTGTCTCTCAGGGGTTTTGAATAGGATTCTGAGTAAATGCTCCTGTGAAAAGATTTTTTTTTCTCTCACGCATCCCAGCAAATCCAGTTAAAGCTCAGGCTTTCCTGAAGTGTTTCAGACCTGGAGTTTCAGGGGTAGTCATGCCAGTTCCTTTTCAGGGACAAGCGTTACCAATTCCTTGCTTTTCCATTTGGTCTAGCAACTGCTCAAATAATCTTTTTTAAAGGTTCTTGGTGCCCTGCTTTATGGAAACCAGAGAGCAGGGTATTGCGGTGTTTGGACGATATCTTGGTACTAGCTCAGTCTTTACGTTCTGCAGAATCTCACACTAATCAACTAGTGTTGTTTCTTCAGAAACATGGTTGGAGGATCAATTTTCCAAAAAGTTTCTTGATTCTTCAGGCAAGGGTCATCTTTTTAGGTTTCCAGATAGATTCAGTGTCCATGACTCTGTCTCTAACAGACAAGAGATGTTTGAAAGTGTTTGCAGCCTGTCGGCACCTTCAGTCTCAGTCATTACCTTCAGTGGTTATGTGCATGGAAAATTTAGGTTTCATGACTGCAGCACTGGACGCGATTCCCTTTGCTTGTTCTCACAAGAGACCTCTTCAGCTTTGTTTGCTGAATCCATGGTGCAGGGATTATACAAATATATCACAAATAATATCCTTAAATCCCAATGTTTGACACTCCATGACGTGGTGGTAAATCACCAGCGTTTAGTTCGAGGGGCTTCTTTGTTCGGCTAACCTGGACTATGATCTCTACAGATGCAAGTCTTTCAGGTTAGGGAGCTGTTTTGGGATCTCTGACAGCACAAGGGGTTTGGAAATCTCAAGAGTCGAGATTACCAATCAATATTTTAGAACTCTGTGCAATTCTCAGAGCTCTTCAGTTTTGGCCTCTGTTGAAGAGAGAACTGTTAATTTATTTTTAAGCAGACAATATCACATATAGTGGCATTTGTCAATCAGCAGAGTGGGACTCACAGTCCACAAGCTATGAAGAAGTATCTCGGATACTTGCTTGGGCGGAATCCAGCTCCTGTCTAATTTCATTGGGAGGCGGATTATCTCAGTCGTCAGACTTTATATCCTGGGGAGTGGTTCCTCCATCCAGATGTGTTTTTTTTTTAGATTGTTCAGATATGGGGTCTTCTACAGATAGATCTGATGGCCTCTCATCTAAACAAGAGACTTCCCAGATGCCTGTCCAGGTTCAGGGATTTTTTGGCGGAAGCAGTGGGTGCGCTGACAATTCCTTGGTGTTATCAACCTGCTTATATTTTCCCGCCTCTAGTTCTTCTTCCAAGAGTGATCTCCAGAATCATCATGGAACAATCGTTGTGTTGCTGGTGGCTCCAGCATGCCCTCACAGGTTTTGGTATGCGGGTCTTGTTCGGATGTCCAGCTGCCAACCTTGGCCACTTCTGTTAAGGCCAGACCTACTGTCTCAAGGTCCGTTTTTCCATCAGATTTTCAAATCATTAAATTTAAAGGTATGGAAATTGATCGCTTAGTGCTAAGTCATAGAGGTTTCTCGGACTCAGTGATTAATACTATGTTACAAGCTCGTAAATCTGTCTCTTGAAAGAGTTATTATCGAGTTTGGAAGACTTACATTTCATGGTGTTCTTCTCATAAATTCTCTTGGCATTCTTTTAGAGTTGCAAGAATTTTACAGTTTCTTCAGGATGGTTTGGATAAGGTTTTGTCTGCAAGTTCCTTGAAGGGACAAATCTCTGCTCTTTCTGTTTTATTCACAGAAAGATTGCTAAACTTCCTAATATTCACTGTTTTGTACAGGCTTTAGTTCGTATTTAAGCCTGTCATTAAATCAATCTCTCCTCCTTGGAGTCTTATTTTGGTTGGAGGGCTTTTCAGGCTCCTCCATATTGAACCTATGCATTCTTTGGACATTTAACTACTTTCTTGGAAAGTATTGGATGTGAATTCTAACAACATTAATAGAGAAATTGTTGTCCCTTCCTTGTGTCCTAATCCTAAGAATTCTTTGGAAAGATCCTTACATTCTTTGGATGTGGTGAGAGCTTTGAAATATTATATTGAAGCTACTTAAGATTTCAGGAAGGCGGGTCAGGCCCCGCCTCAGAGAATTACAGCTCATTCTACTAGATCAGTCTCCACTTCGTGGGCTTTTAAGAATGAAGCTTCAGTTGATCAAATTTGCAAAGCGGCAACTTGGTCTTCTTTGCATACATTTGTTAAATTCTGCCGTTTTGATGTTTTTGCTTCTTCAGAAGCAGTTTTTGGTAGAATTTTTTTTCAGGCAGCTGTTTCAGTTTGATTCTCTGCTGATGTTTTAAGTTTTTCTTGACATTTAAAGAATAAACTTATATTTTGGGTTGTGGATTATTTTTTCAGCGGAAAATGGCTGTTGTTTATTTTTATCCCTCCCTCTCTAGTGACTCTTGCGTGGAGTTCCACATCTTGGGTATTGATATCCCATACAGCACTAGCTCTTGGAATCTTGCCAATTACATGAAAGAAAACATAATTTATGTAAGAATTTACCTGATAAATTCATTTCTTTCATATTGGCAAGAGTCCATGAGGCCCACCCTTTTTTATGGTGGTTATGATTTTTTTGTATAAAGCACAATTATTTCCAAATTCCTTTGTTGATGCTTTTTACTCCTTTCTTTATCACCCCACTACTTGGCTATTCGTTAAACTGAATTGTGGGTGTGGTGAGGGGTGTATTTATAGGCATTTGAGGTTTGGGAAACTTTGCCCCTCCTGGTAGGATTGTATATCCCATACGTCACTAGATCATGGACTCTTGCCAATATGAAAGAAATTAATTTATCAGGTAAATTCTTACATAAATTATGTTTTTCATAGGGCCCTTAGATTAGGTGTAATTAGTTTAAAGCTTTGATAATTTCTTTTTTATTTTTTGTAACTTACGCCTAGATCACGAGTTTGGCATTACCCTTAAAAGCAGCATTGAGAGGTCCCAACGCTGCTTTTTAACGCCCGCTGGTATTACGAGTCTGGCAGGTGCAGGTGTACCACTCACTTTTATTCCGCAACTCGAGGCTACCGCAAATCCCCTTACGTCAATTGTGTATCCTATTTTTTTAATGGGATTTGCCTAACGCTGGTATTACGAGTCTTGGAAGAAGTGAGCGGTACAGCCTCTACCTCCAAGACTCCTACCGCATTTAAAAGTCAGTAGTTAAGAGTTTTATGGGCTAACGCCGGAACATAAAGCTCTTAACTACAGTGCTACAAAGTACACTAACACCCATAAACTACCTTTTAACCCCTAAACCGAGGCCCCCCCACATCGCAAACACTATAATAAAATTTTTTAACCCCTAATATGCCGACCGGACATAGCCGCCACCTACATTATACCTATGAACCCCTAATCTGCTGCCCTAACATCGCCGACACCTACATTATATTTATTAACCCCTAATCTGCTGCCCCCAATGTCGCCACCACCTACCTACAATTATTAACCCCTAATCTGCCGACCAGACATAGCCGCCACAATAATAAATGTATTAACCCCTAAACCGCCGCACTCCCGCCTCGCAAACGATAGTTAAATTTTATTAAACCCTAATCTGCCCCCCCCAACATTGCCGACACCTACCTACAATTATTAACCCCTAATCTTCTGACCCCAACGTCGCCGCTACTATAATAAAGTTATTAACCCCTAAACCTAACCCTAACCCCCCCTAACTTAAATATAATTTAAATTAAACAAAATTAATTTAACATAATTAAATAAATTAATCCTATTTAAAACGAAATACTTACCTATAAAATAAATTATATTTAAGTTAGGGGGGGTTAGGGTTAGGTTTAGACTTAGGTTTAGGGGTTAATAACTTTATTATAGTAGCGGCGACGTTGGGGTCGGAAGATTAGGGGTTAATAATTGTAGGTAGGTGTCGGTGACGTTTGGGGGGGCAGATTAGGGGTTAATAAAATTTAACTAGTGTTTGCGAGGCGGGAGTGCGGCGGTTTAGAAGTTAATACATTTATTAAAGTATCGGCGATGTCCAGTCGGCAGATTAGGGGTTAATAATTGTAGGTAGGTGGCGGCGATGTTGGGGGCGGCAGATTAGGGGTTAATAAATATAATGTAGGTGTCGGCGATATTGGGGGCAGCAGATTAGGGGTTTATAAGTATAATGTAGGTGGCGGCGGGATCCGGAGCGGCAGATTAGGGGTTAATAATATAATGTCGGGGCAGCAGATTAGGGGTTAATAAGTGTAAGATTAGGGGTGTTTAGACTCAGGGTTCATGTTAGGGTGTTAGGTGCAGACATATTTTTTATTTTCCCATAGGAAACAATGGGGCTGCGTTAGGAGCTGAACGCTGCTTTTTTGCAGGTGTTAGTTTTTTTTCAGCCAGCTCATCCCCATTGTTTCCTATGGGGAAATCATGCACGAGCACATTTTGCCAGCTCACCGCTGACTTAAGCAACGCTGGTATCGAGGTGAGATGTGGAGCTAAATTTTGCTCAACGCTCACTTTTCTGAGGCTAACGCTGGCTTAAAGGGACGCTCAATCAAAATTAAACTTTCATTATTCAGATAGAGCATGCAATTTTAAACAACTTTCTAATTTACTTCCATTAAAAAAATGTGCACAGTCTTTTTATATTTAAACTTTTTTAAATCACCTGCTCCTACTGAGCATGTGCAAGAATAAGTGTGTATGCATTTGTGAATGGCTGATGGCTGTCACATGGTACATGTATACATTTGTGATTGGCTGATGGCTGTCACATGGTACAGGGGGAGTGGAAAAAGACATAACTTTTAAAATTGTCAGAAAAAAAATCTACTACTCATTTGAAGTTCAGACTAAGTGCTATTGCATTGTCTTGTTATCTTGCATTTGTTGATTATGCAAATCTACTGTGTTGCCTGGTCCTTTAAAGAAAACCTGTAATACCAGCGTTGTCTTAAGGGAGTGGTAAGAAAAAAAGGCTCGTTAGCACCGCACAGCCTTACCGACAAAACTCGTGATCTAGCCGTTAGTGTTTATTTTTTTGTGTAACTTAGTTTTTTGTAACGTTGTAATTTTTTAGTGTAGAATTAAATTATTTGAGTAGGGTTAGGTGTTTAAATATATAATATATTTTTTTAATTTGTAGTTTTATGTAATTTTAGTATAAAAGTTAGGTTAGATTAATTATTAATTTAATATAGTTTAATGTAATTTTATTATAATAGTTATGGTAGATTAATTAATATTTTAATATAGTTTAATGTAATTTTATTATAATAGGGTAGATTAATTAATAGTTTAATATAGTTTAATGTAATTTTATTATAATAGGGTAGATTAATTAATAGTTTAATATAGTTTAATTTAAATCTAAAGATAAGTTTAAATTTATTATAAGATTGGAATGAGTTAATATTTAATATAAAGTTAGCGGGTTGTTAGGTTTAGGGATTAATAGGTAAATTTAGTTTATGGCGATGTGGGGGGCTGGCGGTTTAGCGGTTAATACATTTATTTAGTTGCGGTGGGCTCCGGGAGTGGCAGGATAGGGGTTAATAACTTTATGTATGTGGCGGCGGTATAGGGGGTGGCAGATTAGGGGTTAATAAGTATAATGTAGGTGGAGGTGCGCTCTGGGAGCGGCGGTTTAGGGGTTAACAACTTTATTTAGTTGCGACGGGGTCCGGGAGCGGCGAGATAGGGGTTAAACAGTTTGGTATAGTTTGTGTGTTTAGTGACAGGGTACAAATAAAGTGGTAAAAAGCCGAAGAGCAGCAAGATCGATGACTGTTAGTTAACAACAGTCCGCTGCTCATCGCCCCGTACTTGGTGCACAGCTTTTTGACAGCTTTTTTGTTAAATGTGGAGAGCGTATTCAGGTCCGTGGCGGCGATGTTAGGCGAGCGTATCGGTGCCGGCGAATGCAGCACAGTTGACGGTTTGATAAATAGGCCCCTTTGTGTATATAGTACTTACTTTCAATTGAACCACAATTGCAGTTGTCTTCTTGGCAACATTCTGAGTAAAGCTTAAGTGTAAATGGAGGTGCGTTCAAACTGACATCCTGACCACAGAGTCGGGTATCATTTATGCATGACCTAAAGGCTGTGGGAACCACATCACCATCTGGAAAAAATATTAGACATTAAACAGATAGCTAATTACTTTTTCCTACAAACAAAAATATAATTTAACCATCAAATAAATAACAAATAGCCCTCATTGCTAGTATATTTAATCACAGGCCATATTAATTCTGACACTACCAACCCCAAACATACAATGTTTTTTCTATGTAAAGTGGGATTGGCGCTAGAGTGTGGTGCTCTAATGATTTTAGTACAGCATGCTATATTTCGAACTTCAATAAAGTTTGTTTCAAAAATCAAAGGATGGGTTTTGTGTTGATTGTTTTAGTTCTATTTTTTCTTTAAAGCAGGAAATGAACATGTGAGCTGACTGAATGAGAAAGACATAACTGGAGGTGTGTCCCCTATAAAAACCTGCTCAAAAAGGTGCAATCTCTTTTGGGGGTCTCTTAGGAAAATAAAAGGTAGCGGGGTCACCAATTAATTTTTTTTTTAAAATCCAGTAAAAAAAGATAGTATCAGTGTTTTACATAGTCACCATTTTGTTTTTTAAAAACTCTTTAAAAAAAAAAAAACTTTATAAGAAATGGAGGAGTGCTACTGTACTATATTGGATGGTTTGTATGAGGTCTGCTAATATTTTGAAAAATTGTAGAGCTTTGTTATGACTTTTCATAAAGATTAAAATTTTGTAAAAAAAAAAAAGCAGATTTTGTTATACTTCTCCAAGGGGCATTTCCTGCATTTCTGGTAGCAAAGAAACGCGTCAGGCCCAGTGCAATATAGCATTGCATGACATGAGTGTTCTGCTACAGTTACACTTTATGCTTTGTATTTTATATTACTTTCCACTTCTTTTTAAGTTTGATTACATTTAAACTTTGTGTTTCTATTTTCTATTTTAATGCATATATATTCTGTAACCAACAGTGTATTTAGGGTTGTTATTTTACAAATTCTAATTATGATTTTACAGTTTGTGTGTAACTTTAGCAAATTACACTCATACTTGTTTATGTATGTGTATATTTTACAAATTAAATTGCACTTTGTTTTTGTTCTATTTAATATAATACTGAAAACCAGACAGATTCAGTTTCCAAGAGAGCTTCATTACTTTCTATCGGCCCAATAACCAAATATTCTCTAAGTTGGAGAGAAATTATAGTGCAGAGTTCACAGGAGCTGAATTCACTGAATAATGTAAGAAAATGGGCAGAACCTGATTGTCCCAGAAAGATGAGAGATGCCTTCCATAAAAAGTAAGGAGGCTCTCTGGGATACAGAATTTCACAGGGCAGAAACAAGTTAACAGGAGAACATCGGTGACTAATATAATGTCTGTTTCCAGCAAATACACATTAAAATGAAATGTTTTACCTACAATTTAGCTTGATTTTGCCTCTAGTTTAGTATATATTACTTTTCTGTCAGTTAAATTAGTGTATTGTGGATTTTTTAGCAACTTTCCCCTGCATACAGCTGGCAAGACAATGCAGTGAGACCAGCTCGAGTAAAATCCATACAGCATTACATGAGAATTGCGAGAGAGCTTCAGATAAATGCTAAGAACTCCCCTGTTAAGCACAGGGTACTCCCCTTTCTGAAGCTGTGTTTTATTTTACAAAAGAGCAAATAGAATGCAATATAAATTGTAAATATACACAGAAATATACAAAGTATGATCTTAAGTTGTTAAAGTAACACAGAAAGTTTCAAAACAAAATCAGAATTTGTACAACCACTGCTGTATCTAAATCTGAATGCATTCAAATACAAAACAGAAAGTGAAAAGTTTAAATGTAAAAAAAATTAACCAATCTGAAGTGTAAAGTAATATGAAGTACAAAAAAACATAGTGTAAATGTAACAAAACGTTCATGCCATGCTGTGCTATACTGCACTGGGCTTGTCTCTTCTTCACATACAGAAATGCAGAAAACACTCCTTAGAGAAGTATAGCAAAATATGCCTATCTAGAATCTTGTGATGGACCTCGCAGTGCTGGAGGAACATTTTAGATCATCTCATCTGTGCAGAGAGCTTTATGGGAGGCATCTCTCATCTTTCTGCATTCAGTGAGTTCAGCGCCTTTGAAGTCTGCACTACTTTCAAAGCAGGATAATTGTTTATATCAAACCCTTAGACTCTCAGTTTATCAATATTACTATGTTTGCCCAATTTATGAATTTGTTTTATTCAAATGACATATATATATTAACCATATAAGGTTTTCCTATTTTTCTAGTAAAAGGTATAGTGTAAAGTGGACTACTAAATATAAAATTAAGCAAATAGCACTTTGTTAATTATGCAGTGAATATGTGAGAAATCGTCCACTTAAAATATAGGGGCTTCAGGCTCACTGTAAACAGGCGTCAAGAAGCAGCAGTTAAGACCGCTGCTCCTTAACTCGTCCGCCACCTCTGAGGTGGCAGAGTGCAATCATCCCGATCAGATATGATTGGGATGATTGACACTCCTTGCTAGTGGTCGAGTGGCTGCAAATGTGCAGGGGGCGGCATTGCACAAACATTTCACCAGAAATGCTTGTGCAATGATAAATGCAGACAGCGTATGCTGTTGGCATTTAGCGATGTCAGGTGGATATGATTCGCTACAGCGTATCATGTCTGCCCGACATTTGATACATCGGCCCCATAGTCCTTTTTTTAGTATCTCACAAATATGAGAAATCATTACCACATTTATTTTATACCTACCTAATATGTTGTATTCAATACCCTTGGTACAGACTCCTCCTTCCAAGTTACATTCAACAACTTCTCCAGTACAGCTGTATTCTCTCTTAGCCAAACATTGCTCACACAACAGAGCTTCCCCTAAAGAGAGTAAATACTCATAAAGATCTAACATCCAGAATATATTGAAATGAATATACAGTATATATATATATATATATATATATATATCACCTAACATGATAATTGATAATTATAGTGCTATATTGATATGTTCAGAGCAGGAAGGTACAGAATAGGCTCAAAAATAAATTCTTACGAAAGAGAGTCTCAGAAGAAACAATTTTTTGGATGTTAACTCATATATAAAGCACATTGATGGAATAACACATTTAATTAAATTAACTGATACAGTTTATTATATACAGGGGTACAATAAATAAAGTCAAGACAGGAAAGACATGCTGGGACAGAACAATTACAGTTCTCTGCTCACTAGAGAGTCTGCTATTTAAGCAATAATATTTTTTTGCATAATCCACATGTTGTTTAAAGGGATACTAAACACAATTTTTTTTCTTCAATTATTCAGACAGAGCATGCAATTTTAAGCAACTTTCTAATTTACTCCTATTATCATTTTTTCTTTGTTCGTTTGCTATCTTTATTGAAAAAAACAGGATTATAAAGCTTAGGAGCCAGCCTATTTTAGGTTCAGCACCCTGGATAGCGCTTGCTTATTGGTGGATACATTTAGCTACCAATAAGCATGAGTAACCCAGGCTCTGAACCAAAAATGGGCCATTCCTGCTTTTTAAATAAAGGTAGCAAGAGAATGAAGAATAATTGATAATAGGTGTAAAATAGAAAGCTGCTTAAAATTGCATGCTCTATCTGAATCATTAAATAAATAAATTGGGTTTAGTATCCCTTTAAATACAAATATAGTAAACATTATAATGGGAGTCATTACATTAAAAAAATAACCACCAATCAATATGTAGCATGCACAATTCTGGATGATGTACAGCATATGTTGCTGAGATTTTACTGAGTCACCATAAACGGCAGTTTAAATGGACAGTACAGTTGAAAATTAAACATACATGATTAAGATAAGGAATGCAATTTTAAATAATTTCCCATTCACTTCTGTTGTCAAATTTGCTTTATTTTCATGGCAAATGAGCATTAATGCACTACAGGGAGCAAGCTGAACACATCTGATGAGCCAATGACTAGAGGCAGATATGTGCAGCCAGTAACTAATAGCAGGGTTGCCATATTGTCTCTTTAAAAGAGGAAATATATGCAAAATACATATGTCAGGGTTTGTATAACATAACATTATTCAAAACAATTCTGTAAAGAGCCCCTGACATATGTATTTTTCTGAAGTGTCCTCGCTTAAAGCGGCAATATGACAACCCTAACTAATAGCCATCAAGCTCACTGTAGTGCACTGCTGCTGCTGAGCCTACTTAGATATGTGCTTCAACAAAGGAAACCAGGAGAAACAAGGAAATCGGACTTTAGATGTCTATATGGAAAGTTGTATCAAATTGCATGCTTTATCAAAATAATACAAGTTTAATTCCTCTATACATTTGGTGTAATACATGGTTCTTGGTTTGCATTCATGTACACTATGAAGTGTGATTCAATTAACTTCTAATATCAAATTTGCTTTGTTCCCATGGCGTTCCTAGGTAGGTTTCTGGAGCACTACATGCCAGGAAATAGTGCTGCCATCTAGTGTTTTAGCAAAAAATTTAAATTCTTGCAAAACTTCTGCTCTATAGTGCTCCAGACATGTGGATGCGTTTGAGCTTATCTTACTGCTTTTCAACAAAAGATACCAAGACAAAGAAGAACATTTGATAATAGAAGAAGTTAGAACGTTGTTTAAAATTGTATGCTGTATCTGAATCATAAAAGTACATTTTGGGGTTCATTTCCTTTTAAAGGGACAGTCAAGTCCAAAATAAACTTTCAAGATTCAAATAGGGCATGTAATGTTAAACAACTTTCCAATTTACTTTTATCACCCATTTTGCTTTGTTCCCTTGATTTTCTTAGCTAAATGCTAAACCTAGGTAATCTCATATGCTTATTTCTTAGACCTTGAAGGGCGCCACTTATGTGAATGCATTTTGACAGTTTTTCACCACTAGTGGGCGTTAGTTCATGTGTGTCATATAGATAACATTGAGCTCACACACATGAAGTTACCTAGGAGTAAGCACTGATTTGCTAAAATTAAAGTCTGTCAAAAGAACTGGAATAAGTGGGCAGTTTGGAGAGGCTTGGATACAAGGTAATCACAGAGGTAAAAAGTGTATTAATATAGCAGTGTTTGCTTTGCAAAACTGTAGAATGGGTAATAAAGGGATTATCTATCTTTTTAAACAAAAACAATTCTGGTGTTGACTGTACATTTAAGTTTGAAATATTATGTAATATACATTGCTATAATTTATCTCACCTTCAGATAAAACAGCAGTGATGAATAAAAAGATAAGGATATACATGACGATCAAAAAGTCTGTTGCTCAAAATATAAATGTCGTTTCTGCTTCGTTTATATGTTGTCTCGTTTCCTGACAGAGATAATATGGAAATCTGTAACCCTTAAGTCTTTTTTATATCCTGAAACACAAAAGTTTATTTGTTCCTTAATTATTTCGCTGACAGTAAATATTGCATGTCAAATGAATTGGCTTGGAATCATGACTATGAACAATGTATCCTAGGCATTCTGTGTCTGTGAATATGGTTATGAAAGATCAAATGGGAAAGTAAAAATAGCATAAAACTATAAACCTTTCATCTAGGCTGGCATTTGTTTCTAGACTGCTATAACTGGCACAAGCAATGAGCTTGATTTATATCAAGTCAATATTTATGTAATATTTATTGTATGGCTTCCTTAACATATTCCTTTTATATAAAAGAGTACCCTGCAATATCCTTTAAAGGGACATGATAGTAGAAATAATATGCTCCAATTCATTAGAACATTTTATTACCCAATATTTGTAGGTATCTATCAGCTAGATTACAAGTCTGTGCGTTCGTCTTTTAACGCTGAAAATATGGTCATTTCAACATTAAAACAGCACCACAGCCATTACAAGTCTTGTCTGTATAAGTGTAGATAGGAGTCTACCCTGTGTCTCCTGTGGAAGCCTGTTTCTGAATAAACCCTTGTTATTCACTGGATGACTCTGCGCTTCTTTTTCCTCGTTCTGTATAAGTGTACCACAAGCCTTTAGCCTGTAACACAACTTCAGTACTGCACTCTTAAAAATGTCATTTTTTAATGGTATTCCCATAGTGCTGGTATTATGAATTTTGCTTTCTGGCTAAAAAAACGGTGTTACAGCCTAAAACGACAAGATCCGTAACGCCATCTAAAGTCAGTAGTTATGAGTTTTACTCTACAAATGTGTAACATAAAACTCATAACTAAAGTGTTACAAAGTACACTAAACACCCATAAACTACCTATTAACCCCTAAACGGAGGCCCTCCCGCATCGCAAAAACACTATATTAAACTTATTAACCCCTAATCTGCCACTCCCGACATCGCTGCCACTATACTAAACGTATTAACCCCTAAACCGCCGCACTCCTGCATTGCAAACACTATTTAATATTATTAACCCCTAATCTGCCATCCGCCAACATTGCCCCAACTATACTAAAGTTATTAAGCACTACACCGCCACCACTATAATAAACCTATTAACCCCTAAACTGCAAGCCCCCCCACAACAAAATATACTAAAGTAAACTATTAACCCCTAAACACGAAAGTCCCCCCCACATCACAATAAACTAAATTAAACTAGTAACCCCTAAACCTAACCATAACCCTAACTTTAGATTAAAATTTAAATTTCCCTATTTTAAATTAAATTTAAACTTACCTGTCAAATTAAATAAAACTAACAATTAAACTAATATAATTATTAAACTAAAATTAAACTAAGCTACACGTACTAATACTACTATAAAAATTACAAGCAATCTAAATAAAAAAAAAAATTGCAATAAATAACAAACACTAAAGTACGAAAAATAACAAACTAAATTATCAAAAATAAAAAATAATTACACCTAATCTAATAGCCCTATAAAAAAAAGCCCACGCAAAATAACCCCCCCAACATTGCCCAGAAAATGGCATTTGGATGGACATTGCCCTTAAAAGGCCATTTAGCTCTTTTACATGCCCAAACCCTGATCTAAACTAAAAACCCACCCAATAAAACCTATCACTAACCCCCAAAGAGCCACTTACAGTTTTTGAAGTCCCGCTTGAATGATCTTCATCCCAGCGGAGAAGTCCTCATCCAGGCGGCGAGAAGTCTTCACCCAGACGGCCTCTTCCATCTTTATCCCGGTGGCGAAGTCCTCATCCAAGCAGCGAGATGTCTTCATCCAAGCAGCCTCTTCAATCTTCATCCAGGCGGCATCTTCTATCTTGATCCCGGCGGCACGGAGCGTGTCCATCCTAAAAACATCCGGCACGGAGCATCCTCTTCATATGGTCGCCGCCGTACACTGAATCTTCAATGCAAGGTACGCAATCCAATATGGCATCCCTTGCATTCCTATTGGCTGAAAGATTTGAATCAGCCAATAGGAATTAGAGCTGCTAAAATCCTATTGGCTGTTCAAATCAGCCAATAGGATGTATCAGCTCTAACTCTATTAGATAATGAATCAGCCAATAGAATAACAGCTGCTTAAATCCTATTGGCTGTTCAAATCAGCCAATGAGGACTGGATGAGGACTTCTCCGCCAGGATGAAGATCGTTTAAGCGGGACTTCAAAAACTGTAAGTGGACCGTCGGGGGTTAGTGTTAGTTTTTTTTTAGTTTTTTTGGGGTGTTTTTTTTTTTTAGTTTAGGGTTTGGGCATGTAAAAGAGCTACCCATCCAATGCCCTTTTCAGGGCAATGGGTAGCTTAGGTTTTTTTAGATAATATTTTTATTTTGTGGGTTTGGGGGTTTGTAATGTTAGTGTGTGTTTTGTATTTTTTTTTCATAAACAGAGCTGATTTCTTTTCTTTTCCATTTTAAGAGCCATTGGTAGTTTATTTTAGATTAGGCTTTTTTTTTATTTTGTGGTGTTTTTTTTTTGTTTTTTTTTTAAAGGGTATTAGAATAGGAATAATTTTTCTTTTTTTGTATTATTTAGTTAATAATTGAACATTAATTTAGATCTATTTTAATTATGTTAGAGTTAGGGGGTGTTAGGGTTAGGTTTAGGGTAAGGGTTAGGTTTAGGGGTAGGGTTAGGATTAGGGGTTAATAGTTTAATTTAGGTTGTTGCGATATGGGGGGCTGGTGGTTTAGGGGTTAATAGGTTTATTTAGTGGTAGTGATGTGGGAGGCCAGGGGTTTCATGGGTTAAAAGCTTTATTTAGTTGCGGAGATGTCTGGTAGCGGCGGAATAGGGGTTAATAACTTTAATATAGTAGCAGCAATGTTGGGGTGCGGCGGAATAGTGGTTAATAACTTTAGTATAGTGACGGCAATATCAGAAGCAGCAGATCAGGTGTTAATACCTTTATTTAGGTGTCAGTGATATTGGGAGCGGCAAATTAGGGGTTAATAACTGTAGGTAGTTGGCGGCGATGTTAGGGGCAGCAGATTAGGGATGTTTAGACTCAGGGTTTATGTTCGGGTGTAACTTTTATTTTCCCCATAGACATCAATGGGGCTGCGTTACGGAGCTTTTCTTTCTGCGATCGCAAAAACAACGCTTCTATTTTGTGCGGTATGGAGCTTAAAAGCACCATATCATACGCACAAGCCAGGCTTTTTAAAACATGTAATGGCTGCGCTATAGGGGATTAAATAACGTCACTTTTGTTGCGTTCGTTAATTTCCCTATAGCGCTCAAAACTCGTAATCTAGGCGAATGTGTTTAAAGGGACAGACTACACCAGAATGTTTATTGTTTAAAAAAAGATAACTAATCCCTTTATTACCCATTCCCCAGTTTTGCATAACCAACTCAGTTATATTAATATACTTTTTACCTCTGTGATTACCTTGTATATAAGCATCTTCTGACAGCCCCCTGATCACATAACTGTGACTATTTATTATCTATTTACTTGCATTTAGTATTGTGTTGTGCTAAATCTTAAATAACTTCTCAGGCGTGAACACATTGTTATCTAGAAGGTCTTCCTCTCTACAAATTCCAACTCTGTGGTGACAGGGGAGTGTTTCCTAAAAACGTATATGCTTAAATTGCTGGTGTACATATATTATATAGCTAATTACGTGCACTCAATGTGCCCTTTAATACGTTGGACTTGCGACTAGGGAGGCTAGAGTAAGGATAAAAGAACATCTAGCAGACATTAGAGCTGGCACACTGACAACTCCTCTGATTAACCATTTATCGGTCCTTCACCAAAAAGATGTGAGATCCTTTAGATGGACTATCATAGAAATGGTACCTCCACAAAAGGGAGGGGAGGATAGGACCCAAAAATTAGCAGAGGGAGACCTTTTGGATCTTTAAGTTGAGGACTAGGGTTCCAGAAGGTCTAAACTCTGAATTTGATCTAATACATTTTTTGGTAGGCTCTGACATAAAAGTGTAGGAGTATGTACCACACTAGCAGTAATAAGGGTAAGAGCTTATCCATTTAAACTTTGGATAGGTCCCCCAGTGAGTATTGCTCTATATGTAAGGATGCACTAGGCTGGAAGTTAATTCCATTTGGAAACTAGTGACCATCAATGGTAAATTGGGGGTCAGTATTTTAATATATAGGAATACATAATAAATTGCCCCGGGTCAAATTGTACCCCTAAATGGAAGGCTATACTACATTTAGGTTTAATAGCTTTTTCTCTCCCTTTTTCGTCCCCTTTCCCACCCTAGTTCATTACATGATAACTCATTAAATATGGAGATTGTGATAAAATATAATTAAAACAGAGGGGCATATTTGCTCAGTTTATATCTCCAGTTACTGCATTATAGTGGCTAAGAGAAGGGCTAGGGGGATATCCATCCTGTTAAATTTCATTTTTTAGGTTGATTATACTCAGTGACTATTTACTCATTAGTGTAGTAACTGTAATATATCATGACATTTCTAATGAAGTGTACTTCAGACCAGTGGAGAGGAGTGACTGGAAACAGCATTGTATGAGCCGGATTGGGTTAATTTAGGGGGGAGTGTGAACACAGTAACCAATAGGCAGGGAGACAGTGTGTTTTAAGCATGGATATTATTAATGATTTTACAGGGGGCTAGGAGTAAGGCGAAAGCCAAAACGCGTCAGCCTGAGTTATTGTCTTTCTTATCATTTACTGTATTTTACACTCTGGATTATGGATACCCTGTGTTTTTTATCCGAAACCAAAATAAAGTTTATGTTTTACTCCTAACACGGTGCTCCTTGAACTTTTGTGTTTTCTGTTTATTACATTTACACTTTGTGCTTTGTATTTTATATTTCTTTAGACTTCAGGTTTTGTCATCTTATTATTATATTTTATAGCATTTACGCCTTGTAAGTTCTATTTTCTATTGTAATGCATTTAGATTCAGCAGAGTATTTAGGATTGTGGTTTACCAAATTCTGGTTATGCTTTGAAAGTTTTGGTGTTACTTTAACCAATTAGGATCATACATTGTATACGTCTGTGTACATTTTACAAATTACATTAAACTTTGTATTTGTTTTTATGTGAAATAAGCCTGAGAGTTTTAGATAGTTGGAGGGTTGGAGGGACAGGAAAGTTCTCACAAACGGCTAGATTTAGAGTTTTGTTGGTAAAGACCCGAGTAGCTAACGCAGCTTTTTTTCCTACCGCTGCTTCCAAACAACGCTGGTATTTAGAGTTGTCTGAAGGGCTGTGTTAGGCTCCAAAAAGGGAGCGTTGAGCCGAAATTTACTGTCAATTCAACCCTTAATACCAGTGTTGCTTATGGTAGTGGTAAGCTGGCAAAACGTGCTCGTGCGCGATTCCCCCATAGGAAACAATGGGGCAGTTTGGGCTGAAAAAAACATAACACCTGCAAAAAAGCAGCATTAAGCTCCCAACGCAGTCCCATTGTTTCCTATGGGGAAACACTTTCTAAGTCTGCACCTAACACCCTAACATGAACCCAGAGTCTAAACACACCTAACCTTACACTTATTAACCCCTAATCTGCCGCCCCCGCTATCGCTGAAACCTGCATTATACTATTAACCCCTAATCTGCCGATCCAGACACCGCCGCCACCTACATTATCCCTATGAACCCCTAATCTGCTGCCCCCAACATCGCCGACACCTACATAATATTTATTAACCCCTAATCTGCCCCCCCACGTCGCCGCCACCTAACTTCAAGTATTAACCCCTAATCTGCTGACCAGACCTTGCCGCTACTATAATAAATGTATTAACCCCTAAAGCTAAGTCTAACCCTAACCCTAACACCCCCCTAAATTAAATATAATTTTAATCTAACTAAATAAATTAACTCTTATTAACTAAAGTATTCCTATTTAAAGCTAAATACTTACCTGTAAAATAAACCCTAATATAGCTACAATATAACGAATAATTATATTGTAGCTATTTTAGGATTTATATTTATTTTACAGGCAACTTTGTATTTATTTTAACTAGGTACAATAGCTATTAAATAGTTATTAACTATTTAATAGCTACCTAGTTAAAATAATTACAAAATTACCTGTAAAATAAATCCTAACTTAAGTTACAATTAAACCTAACACTACACTATCATTAAATTAATTAAATAAATTAGCTACCAATACCTACAATTAGTGATGTCCCGAACTGTTCGCCCGCGAACAGTTCACCGCGAACATAGCTTGTTCGCGTTCGCCGATGCGGGCGAACATATGCAATGTTCGATCCGCCCCTATGTGTCATCATTGAGGAAAGTTTGACCCTGTATGTCACAGCCTTCTGACACATTTGAGCCAATCAGCAGCAGACACTCCCTCACAGACCCTCCCAGCTCCTTGGCAGCAGCCATTTTAGACTCATTATGATCTTGCTTTCTTAGTGGGAGGAGCTTTTAGTGTTGCTGCTGCTGACATAATAGGGAAATAGATAGCTAGGCTAGTGTATTTAGTGTCCACTACAGCCCTGAAGGACTCATCATATCTCTGCTGCAAGGACAGCACCCCAAAAAGCCCTTTTTAGGGCTATAACTTCAATCGTTTTTTTGTTTTTTTTTCCTTTGTATTTTTATTTGCATTTGCCTGGCTTTCAGCCTGTGTGTGAGGCTCACAGCATATACTGTGATTATTGCCACCACGGATATCTGCTTAACATTAGTTTAAATTTAACCAACAAAAATTTGAAATTATTTTGCTAGTGTAATTTATTTTCATTTTCTATCAGGCCTGTGCCTCAGGCTCACACAGCATATACTGTGGTTCATTGCTCTGTGCCAGCCACCACTCATATCTGCTTATAACATTATTTTAAATTAAAAAAAAAAACGTTTAAATCATTTTGCTAGTGTAATCTAATTTCATTTTCTCAGGCCTGTGTGTTTCTGACTTACAGAGCATACTGTGGTTTATTGCTGCCCTACCTAGGCTAGCAGCCACGACTCATATGTGCTTAACATTTTTTTAAATAAAAAAAAAAACCTTTAAATCATTTTGCTAGTGTAATCTAATATTATTTTCTATCAGGCCTGTGTGTTTCTGACTTACAGAGCATACTGTGGTTAATTGCTGCCCTACCTAGGCTAGCAGCCACGACTCATATGTGCTTAAAATTTGTTTAAATAAAAAATAAAAACCTTTAAATCATTTTGCTAGTGTAATCTAATTTTATTTTCTATCAGGCCTGTGTGTTTCTGACTTACAGAGCATACTGTGGTTAATTGCTGCCCTATCTAGGCTAGCAGCCACAACTCATATGTGCTTAACATTTTTTTAAATAAAAAAAAAAACCTTTAAATCATTTTGCTAGTGTAATCTAATATTATTTTCTATCAGGCCTGTGTGTTTCTGACCTATAGAGCATACTGTGTTTAATTGCTGCCCTACCTAGGCTAGCAGCCACGACTCATATGTGCTTAACATTTTTTTAAATTAAAAAAAAAAAATCATTTTGCTAGTGTAATCTAATTTTATTTTCTATCAGGCCTGTGTGTTTCTGACTTACAGAGCATACTGTGGTTAATTGCTGCTCTATCTAGGCTAGCAGCCACGACTCATATGTGCTTAACATTTTTTTAAATAAAAAAAAAAACCTTTAAATCATTTTGCTAGTGTAATCTAATATTATTTTCTATCAGGCCTGTGTGTTTCTGACTTACAGAGCATACTGTGGTTAATTGCTGCCCAACCTAGGCTAGCAGCCACAACTCATATGTGCTTAACATTTTTTTAAATAAAAAACCTTTAAATCATTTTGCTAGTGTAATCTAATTTTATTTTCTATCAGGCCTGTGTGTTTCTGACTTACAGAGCATACTGTGGTTAATTGCTGCCCTACCTAGCAGCCAGCCACCACTCATATCTGCTTAACATTATTTTAAATTTAAAATAAAAACTTTTAAATCATTTTGCTAGTGTAATCTACTTTCATTTTCTATCAGGCCTGTGTGTTTCTGACTTACACAGCATACTGTGGTTAATTGCTGCCCTAGCAGCCACAACTCATATCTGCTTTACATTATTTTAAAGTTAAAAAAAATTTTTAAATAATTTTGCTAGTGTAATCTAATTTCTTTTTTCCATCAGGCCTGTGTATTTGTGGCCCACATCATATAGTGTGACACTGATTAATAGCTCTTTTTTCCACCTCTTATATCTGGTGTAACAACATTAGTGTAAATTTTAAAAACAATTTTTTTTTACATCAGTCCTCTTCTAGTGTTATTTAATTTTAGTTGCCAGGCCAGCCTGGCTGCCATTAGTGCCAGCCTGTGTGTCAGGCTGCCAGCATATACTGTGCCTACTTCCATCCTCAGTGCCAGTCCATGACTCCTATCTGGTGTAACATTATATTAAATTTTGTAAAAAAAAAACTTTTACATCAGTCTTCTAGTGTTATTTAATTTAAGTTTGCAGGCCAGCCTGCCACCACTAGTGCCAGCCTGTGTGTCATGCTGCCAGCACATACTGTGCCTAGTTCTATCCTGAGTGCCATTACTCCTATCTGTTGTAACATTTTTGTAACTTTTTTTAAAAACAAACTGTTACATCAGTCTGCTATTGTTATTTAATTGCATTTGCCTCTGCCAGCGTGTGTGCCAGGCCCACTTTCCAACTAGTGCGATGCATCATATTTGTTATAACAGTAGTGTAAATATTTAAAATAAATATTTTTTTGCCTGTGAATCATCAGTCTGCTAGTGCCATTGAATTGCAGTTGCCTGCCTGCCAGTGTGTGTGCCAGGCCCACTTGCCAACTAGTTACACCAATCATATTTGTTGTAACAGTATTGTAAATATTTAAATTAAAAAATTCTTAGACTGTGAATCATCAGTCTGCTAGTGCCATTGAATTGCAGTTTCCTCCTGCCTGCCAGCGTGTGTGCCAGGCCCACTAGCCAACTACTGCCACCAATCATATTTGTTGTAACAGTATTGAAAATATTTTAAATAATAACTTTTTTGACTGTGAATCATCAGTGTCCTAGTGCCATTGAATTGCAGTTGCCTGCCAGCCAGCGTGTGTGCCAGGCCCACTTGCCGTTTCCAACTAGTGCCACCAATCATATTTGTTCTAACAGTATTGTCAATAATTTTTTAAAAAATTTTTTTGACTAAGAAGCCTGACTCAGCTAGTGTTATCTAATTGCAGTTGCCTTCCTCCAAGCGTGTGTGCCAGACAGGCCCACTTGCCAACTAGTGCCACCAATCATATTTGTTGTCACAGTACTTTTAATATTTAAAAATAAAAAAATTTGACTTTGAAAGATAAGTCTATTTTTGTTGTCAGGCTCACAGCGTATACTGTGCCCACTTGCCCAGTGCCACCACTCATAATTTGTTTAATAATATTGTAAGTGTACATTTAAAAAAAAATGACAGGCAGAGGCAGACCACCCCGCAGGTTCCGTCGTGGTGATGTGATTCCTTTAGACCCTACAAATATGCACATTGTTCAGATGCCGGGTGCCAGGGGGATGCGAAAAGTTCTGAGGAGGACCTAGTTGAATGACTAACACAGGACACCCAATCTTCTACAGCTTCTACTCCTAGTCCTCCTAACCTTGACGCACCATCTACGTCCAGCTGTGCTTTGGGCACCTCTCAAGTGACCAGTGCCACTCGCCGGCCTGTCGCCACCACCAATGCTTCACTTGATCTGTCACAGGAGTTATTGACACATTAGTTGGAAGAAATGAGTGATGCGCAACCATCATTGACAGAGGATGTAGATAACAGTGATATGTCTCAGTCAGGCAGCATTACCGACATGGAGGTATGGTGTGATGATGATGATGATGATGTTGTACCCGCTGCTGCTTCCTTTCTTGATGTGTCAGATACAAGTGAAGCGGTTGATGATGATGTGTCGGTGGATGTCACGTGGGTGCCTGCTAGAAGAGAAGAAGAAGAGGGGGAAAGTTCAGATGGGGAGACAGAGAGGAGGAGGAGACGAGTTGGAAGCAGGGGGAGGTTGTCTCAAGGAGCTAGTGGCACAGTCAGGCAGCATGCATCGGCACCCGGGGTCAGCCAGACAGCACGCCGACGACCATCAACGCATGCTGTTGACACCACCAGAATGCCGTCATCGCAGAGCTCGGCAGTGTGGCATTTTTTTTGTGTGTCTGCCTCTGACAACAGCGATGCCATTTGCAACCTGTGCCAAAAGAAACTGAGTCGTGGGAAGTCCAACAGCCACCTAGGTACAATTGCTTTGCGAAGGCACATGTTCTCACATCACAAACGCCGATGGGAAGAACACATGAGTAGAAGCAGCACACAAACTCAAAGCCGCCCTCCTCCTCCTGCTCCAGCATCTTCAGCCACGTCAACCACTGCTGTCCTCCTTGCCCCCTCTCAACCATCCTCCACTGAGTCTTACGTAGCAGTTCCTGGTCATCTGCCCACAGTCAGGTGTCTGTCAAGGACATGTTTAAGCGTAAGAAGCCAATTTCTCAAAGTCACCCCCTTGCCCGGCATCTGACAGCTGGCTTGTCTGAACTGTTAGCCCGCCAGCTTTTACCATACAAGCTGGTGGAGTCTGATGCTTTCAAAAAATCTGTATCTATTGGGACACCGCAGTGGAAGGTACCTGGCAGAAATTTCTTTTCACAAAAGGCAATCCCAAACCTGTACTCTATTGTGTGAAAGGAAGTAATGGCATGTCTGGCCCACAGCGTTGGGGCAAGGGTCCATATGACCACGAATAGCTGGTCTGCAAAGCATGGTCAGGGCAGGTATATCACCTACACTGCGCATTGGGTAAACCTGCTGATGTCTGACAAGCATGGAATGCGTGGCTCTGCAGAAGAGTTGGTGACACCGCCACGACTTGCAGGCAGGCCTGCTGCTACCTCCTCTACTCTTCCTACTCCATCCTCTTCCATAACCTCTTCCTCAGCTGAGTCCTCTTCTGCTTCTGCGTCTTGCTCCACATCAATGGCACCCCCCCCAGCTCCCCAGGTAATATTCAACATCCCGGATACGGCAGTGTCACGCAGTCTTGGGGTTGACTTGCCTGAAAGCTGAAATTTACACCGCACCAGCACTCCTGTCAGCCCTGAACGCACAGGTGGATCAGTGACTGACTCTGCACCAACTGGAGATTGGCAAGGTTGTTTCTGACAATGAAAGTAATTTGGTGGTGGCATTGAAATTGGGCAAGTTTACACATGTGCCGTGCATGGCACATGTGTGTAATCTGATTGTACCACGCTTTGTGCATAAATACCCAGGCTTACAGGACGTCCTGAAGCAGGCCAGGAAGGTGTGTGGCTATTTCAGGCGTTCCTACATGGCCATGGCGCACTTGTCCGATATCCAGCGTCGAAACAACCTGCCAGTGAGGCGCTTGATTTGTGACAGCCTGACACGGTGGAATTCAACACTCCTAATGTTTGACCGCCTGCTCCAACAAGAAAAAGCTGATAATGAGTATTTGTATGACCGGGTGCTAGGACAGCCTCTGGGGAGCTGAGGATTTTTTTGCCAAATTACTGGATGCTCATGCGCAATGCCTGTAGGCTCATGCGTCCTTTTGAGGAGGTGAGAAACCTTGTCAGTCGCAACGAAGGCACCATCAGCGACATCATACCATTTGTTTTCTTCCTGGAGCATGCCCTGCGAAGAGTGCTGGATCAGGCCAAAGATGAGCGTGAAGAGGAAGAGTTGTGGTGTCCATCACCACCAGAAACAGCCTTATCAGCATTGCTGCAGGAAGAGGATTGTGAGGAAGAGGAGTCAGAGGAGGAATGTGGCTTTGAGGAGGAGGAGGAAGACCAAAAACAACAGGCATCCCAGGGTGCTCGTTGTTGTCACCTCTCTGGTACCCGTGGTGTTGTACGTGGCTGGGGGAAGAAGATACCCTCAGTGACATCAGTGAGGATGAGGAACGGGACATGATTAGCTCGGCATCCAAACTTGTGCAAATGGGGTCTTTCATGCTGTCGTGCCTGTTGAGGGACCCTCGTATAAAAAAGCTGAAGGAGAACGACCTGTACTGGGTGTCCACGCTACTAGTCCCCCGGTATAAGCATAAAGTGCCTGAAATGTTACCAAATTCCCGCAAGTCGGAAAGGATGGAGCATTTTAAAAATAAATTAAAAACTATGCTTTACACAGCGTATAAGGGTGATGTCATAGCACAACGGGAATCTAACAGGGGAAGAGATGAAAGTAATCCTCCTCCTCCCACGACCACGGCAGCAAGTACAGGACGCTTTCCTGACGTCTTGTTGATGGAGGACATGCGGACCTTTTTAACTCCTATGCATCGCCAGAGTCTTTCGGGATCCAGCCTCAGAGAAAGACTCAACCTACAGGTAGCAGACTACCTAGCATTAACTGCGGATATCGACACTCTAAGGAGCGATGGACCCCTTGACTACTGGGTGTGCAGGCTTGACCTGTGGCCTGAGCTATCCCAATTTGCAATTGAACTTCTGGCCTTCCCCCCTTCAAGTGTCCTGTCCGAAAGGAGGTTTTGTCACTGAGAAGAGAAGTCGCCTAGGTCAAAAAAGTCTTGACTATCTCACCTTTATTAAAATGAATGAGGGATGGATCCCGAAGGGACTGACATTGGGCGATACATTTGAGTAAAAAAGGCCTGATGATGAGATGAGCTGCCTTGGGCTACAAATGGTACACACACTGGCTTTTTTTTTCTTAGAATGCAGGATGACTTGGGTGACTTATCCTCCAACAACTAGTGTTCAAGCCGCAAGGTTTTAGGGCACTTTCTAACTGTTTTACAAACATCAATTTTTCCTGGCTGCTGCTACAGTAGCGGCTGCAACAATACCAAATTTTTCAGGCATTTGTACATGCCTAATTTTTCTGGACTCTAATGATGCACTGTGGCTACAAAACACAAAGCAAAAAAAACACACATAACAGTGATTAAACTGTTAAGAATAGTACTACTTAACACACCACTCATATCTGGTGGTACATTAGATTGCACGCGCAGTGCCCCAAATTTGAATTATGAGGACCGACCAAGCATCTTTTTCCATCTCTTGGTTCCTCTAAATTATCTCAGAGTTCCTCAAATCAATGCCATACCTGTACTCGATTGTGCAAAAGGGTGGCATATGTTGTGTTTCATGCTGTTGTGCCTGTTGAGGGTCGTGGGCCATCTTATAAAAAGGCTGAAGGAGAACGACCTGTACTGGGTGTCCAAGCATGTATTTTGTTCAATATTCCTGGTTCCTCTAAATTATCTCCGGGTTCCTCAAATCAATGCCATACCTGTACTCGATTGTGCAAAAGGGTGGCATATGTGGTGTTTCATGCTGTTGTGCCTGTTGAGGGTCGTGGGCCATCTTATAAAAAGGCTGAAGGAGAATGACCTGTACTGGGTGTCCAAGCACGTATTTTGTTCAATATTCCCGTTTCCTCTAAATTATCTCTGGGTTCCTCAAATCAATGCCATACCTGTACTCGATTGTGCAAAAGGGTGGCATATGTGGTGTTTCATGCTGTTGTGCCTGTTGAGGGTTGTGGCCCATCGTATAAAAAGGCTGAAGGAGAACGACCTGTACTGGGTGTCCAAGCACATTTTTTTTCAATATTCCCGGTTCCTCTAAATTATCTCTGGGTTCCTCAAATCAATGCCATACCTGTACTCGATTGTGCAAAAGGGTGGCATATGTGGTGTTTCATGCTGTTGTGCCTGTTGAGGGTTGTGGGCCATCTTATAAAAAGGCTGAAGGAGAACGACCAGTACTGGGTGTCCAAGCACATTTTGTTATCAATATTCCAGGTTCCTCTAAATTATCTCCGGGTTCCTCAAATCAATGCCATATCTGTAATCTATTGTGCAAAAGGATGGCATATGTGGTGTTTCCTGCTGTTGTTTCTTTTGAGGTTCCAGGACCCTCGTCTAAAAAGGCTGAACGAGAACAAAGTGTACTGGTTGTCCAAGCATCTTTTTACATCTCCCGGTTCCTAAAAATTATCTCTGGGTTTGTAAAATGGATGCCATACCTGTACTCTATTCTTCTAAAGGAGGGCATATGTGCTCTTTCCTGCTGTTGTTTCTGTTGAGGGTCCTGGAGCCTCTTATAAAAAGGCTGCAGGAGATTGACATGTACTGGGTGTCCAATCATTTTTTTTGCTCAATTTCCCGGTTCCTAAAAATTATCTCTGGGTTTCTAAAATCAATGCCGTACCTGTACTCTATTGTTCAAAAGGATGGCATATGTGCTCTTTCCTGCTGTTGTTTCTGTTGAGGGTCCTGGACCCTCTTATAAAAAGGCTGAAGGAGAACGAAGTGTACTGGGTGTCCAATCATTTTTTTTTGTTCAATTTCCAGGTTCCTAAAAATTATCTCCGGGTTTCTAAAATCAATGCCGTACCTGTACTCTATTGTTCAAAAGGATGGCATATGTGCTCTTTCCTGCTGTTGTTTCTTTTGAGGGTCGTGGGCCATCTTATAAAAAGGCTGAAGGAGAACGACCTGTACTGGGTGTCCAAGCACGTATTTTGTTCAATATTCCCGGTTCCTCTAAATTATCTCTGGGTTCCTCAAATAAATGCCATACCTGTACTCGATTGTGCAATAGGGTGGCATATGTGGTGTTTCATGCTGTTGTGCCTGTTGAGGGTCGTGTGCCATCTTATAAAAAGGCTAAAGGAGAACGACCAGTACTTGGTGTCCAAGCACGTTTTTTGATCAATATTCCAGGTTCCTCTAAATTATCTCCGGGTTCCTCAAATCAATGCCATATCTGTAATCTATTGTGCAAAAGGATGGCATATGTGGTGTTTCCTGCTGTTGTTTCTTTTGAGGTTCCAGGACCCTCGTCTAAAAAGGCTGAACGAGAACAAAGTGTACTGGTTGTCCAAGCATCTTTTTACATCTCCCGGTTCCTAAAAATTATCTCTGGGTTTGTAAAATGGATGCCATACCTGTACTCTATTCTTCTAAAGGAGGGCATATGTGCTCTTTCCTGCTGTTGTTTCTGTTGAGGGTCCTGGAGCCTCTTATAAAAAGGCTGCAGGAGATTGACATGTACTGGGTGTCCAATCATTTTTTTTGCTCAATTTCCCGGTTCCTAAAAATTATCTCTGGGTTTCTAAAATCAATGCCGTACCTGTACTCTATTGTTCAAAAGGATGGCATATGTGCTCTTTCCTGCTGTTGTTTCTGTTGAGGGTCCTGGACCCTCTTATAAAAAGGCTGAAGGAGAACGAAGTGTACTGGGTGTCCAATCATTTTTTTTTGTTCAATTTCCAGGTTCCTAAAAATTATCTCTGGGTTTCTAAAATCAATGCCGTACCTGTACTCTATTGTTCAAAAGGATGGCATATGTGCTCTTTCCTGCTGTTGTTTCTTTTGAGGGTCGTGGGCCATCTTATAAAAAGGCTGAAGGAGAACGACCTGTACTGGGTGTCCAAGCACGTATTTTGTTCAATATTCCCGGTTCCTCTAAATTATCTCTGGGTTCCTCAAATAAATGCCATACCTGTACTCGATTGTGCAATAGGGTGGCATATGTGGTGTTTCATGCTGTTGTGCCTGTTGAGGGTCGTGGGCCATCTTATAAAAAGGCTAAAGGAGAACGACCAGTACTTGGTGTCCAAGCACGTTTTTTGATCAATATTCCAGGTTCCTCTAAATTATCTCCGGGTACCTCAAATCAATGCCATATCTGTAATCTATTGTGCAAAAGGATGGCATATGTGGTGTTTCCTGCTGTTGTTTCTTTTGAGGTTCTGGGACCCTCGTCTAAAAAGGCTGAACGAGAACAAAGTGTACTGGTTGTCCAAGCATCATTTTACATCTCCCGGTTCCTAAAAATTATCTCTGGGTTTGTAAAATGGATTCCATACCTGTACTCTATTCTTCTAAAGGATGGCATATGAGCTCTTTCCTGCTGTTGTTTCTGTTGAGGGTCCTGGAGCCTCTTATAAAAAGGCTGCAGGAGAATGACATGTACTGGGTGTCCAATAATTTTTTTGTTCAATTTCCCGGTTCCTAAAAATTATCTCCGGGTTTCTAAAATCAATGCTGTACCTGTACTCTATTGTTCAAAAGGATGGCATATGTGCTCTTTCCTGCTGTTGTTTCTGTTGAGGGTCCTGGACCCTCTTATAAAAAGGCTGAAGGAGAACAAAGTGTACTGGGTGTCCAATAATTTTTTTTTGTTCAATTTCCCGGTTCCTAAAAATTATCTCCGGGTTTCTAAAATCAATGCCATACCTGTACTCTATTGTTCAAAAGGATGGCATATGTGGTGTTTCCTGCTGTTGTTTCTGTTGAGGGTCCTGGACCCTCTTATAAAAAGGCTGAAGGAGAACGAAGTGTACTGGGTGTCCAATCATTTTTTTTTGTTCAATGTCCCGGTTCCTAAAAATTATCTCCGGGTTTCTAAAATCAATGCCATACCTGTACTCTATTTTTCTAAAGGCTGGCCTATGTGGTGTTTCCTGCTGTTGTTTCTGTTGAGGGTCCTGGACCCTCTTATAAAAAGGCTGAAGGAGAACGAAGTGTACTGGTTGTCCAATCATTTTTTTTGTTCAATTTCCCGGTTCCTAAAAATTATCTCCGGGTTTCTAAAATCAATGCCGTACCTGTACTCTATTGTTCAAAAGGATGGCATATGTCCTCTTTCCTGCTGTTGTTTCTGTTGAGTGTCCTGGACCCTCTTATAAAAAGGCTGAAGGAGAACGACATGTACTGGGTGTCCAATCATGTTTCTTTTAAAATTTACCGGTTCCTCTAAATTATCTCCGGGTTCCGCAAATCAATGCCATACCTGTACTCTATTGTGCAAAAGGATGGCATATGTGGTGTTTCATGCTGTTGTGGCTGTTGAGGGTAGTGGGCCATCATATAAAATGGCTGAAGGAGAACGACCTGTACTGCCTTGCTGCTCCTTTTAGGCAGGCCAGCTCTTTGCATACATGCCCACAGACTCTGTAACGGATGCCTCTTTTAGGGAGAGGTGCAGCCATAATGCAGGGTCAGAACCTCTGCCTGCAATTGGTATACTCGATTGTGCAAAAGGAAGTAACCTTACCATGGTTCCCTGACCGCACGTCTTGTTGTTTTATTTTGGTGCGGCTAATCATGCAGGCCATATACAGGGAGTGCAGAATTATTAGGCAAGTTGTATTTTTGAGGATTAATTTTATTATTGAACAACAACCATGTTCTCAATGAACCCAAAAAACTCATTAATATCAAAGCTGAATAGTTTTGGAAGTAGTTTTTAGTTTGTTTTTAGTTATAGCTATTTTAGGGGGATATCTGTGTGTGCAGGTGACTATTACTGTGCATAATTATTAGGCAACTTAACAAAAAACAAATATATACCCATTTCAATTATTTATTTTTACCAGTGAAACCAATATAACATCTCAACATTCACAAATATACCTTTCTGACATTCAAAAACAAAACAAAAACAAATCAGTGACCAATATAGCCACCTTTCTTTGCAAGGACACTCAAAGCCTGCCATCCATGGATTCTGTCAGTGTTTTGATCTGTTCACCATCAACATTGCGTGCAGCAGCAACCACAGCCTCCCAGACACTGTTCAGAGAGGTGTACTGTTTTCCCTCCTTGTAAATCTCACATTTGATGATGGACCACAGGTTCTCAATGGGCAGCTTATGAGGACGGCTTTCTAAGCCGAAACATGTAAGGCTGTTGTCATCAGACAGTCCTATGTTTTTTGTTTTGTTTGTGCCCTACTTGAAACAAGATTTTAAAGACACTAAGGTGTTATAAATAAATTTGAATTTTTAACTCTACACAGTGCCGGTGCTCCTATTTTCTACTTTGAACTGCTATTGAACTTTACCCACAGTGAGCACGGCAGCTTTTGGAGTTTCTGTAGCGGTTTCAGGACCATTCCTATCCGGTAAACGATTCCGGAACAAGCAAAGGCAGAGGTGAGCAGAACGTCATCAGACGCATAAGAGGCGTAACCGCGCCCCCTATTGCGACGAGCAGCTGAGGAGGGTATGGTAGGCTGAATGGAGAACGCTGAGGAGTACTAGAAGGTACCGGCCAAGATCCGAGAGAGGATTGTTGCAGCGCAGGAACCACAGCCTCTACCCAAGGACTGGCAGGCTGACACGGGGGGCACGGTAAGGAAAACTTTATCCACTATATGGAACTTTTGTTGAACACACGCTCCTAACTTACCTCTGCTTGGGCTGTGAGCCACGTTATGTAACTTTGAATATACCAGCCACGGATGTTTTTTGCTGTTATAATTTGGGTTGACCATTTGCATATACAGGGAGTGCAGAATTATTAGGCAAGTTGTATTTTTGAGGATTAATTTTATTATTGAACAACAACCATGTTCTCAATGAACCCAAAAAACTCATTAATATCAAAGCTGAATAGTTTTGGAAGTAGTTTTTAGTTTGTTTTTAGTTATAGCTATTTTAGGGGGATATCTGTGTGTGCAGGTGACTATTACTGTGCATAATTATTAGGCAACTTAACAAAAAACAAATATATACCCATTTCAATTATTTATTTTTACCAGTGAAACCAATATAACATCTCAACATTCACAAATATACCTTTCTGACATTCAAAAACAAAACAAAAACAAATCAGTGACCAATATAGCCACCTTTCTTTGCAAGGACACTCAAAAGCCTGCCATCCATGGATTCTGTCAGTGTTTTGATCTGTTCACCATCAACATTGCGTGCAGCAGCAACCACAGCCTCCCAGACACTGTTCAGAGAGGTGTACTGTTTTCCCTCCTTGTAAATCTCACATTTGATGATGGACCACAGGTTCTCAATGGGCTTCAGATCAGGTGAACAAGGAGGCCATGTCATTAGATTTTCTTCTTTTATACCCTTTCTTGCCAGCCACGCTGTGGAGTACTTGGACGCGTGTGATGGAGCATTGTCCTGTATGAAAATCATGTTTTTATTGAAGGATGCAGACTTCTTCCTGTACCACTGCTTGAAGAAGGTGTCTTCCAGAAAATGGCAGTAGGACTGGGAGTTGAGCTTGACTCCATCCTCAACCCGAAAAAGCCCCACAAGCTCATCTTTGATGATACCAGCCCAAACCAGTACTCCACCTCCACCTTGCTGGCGTCTGAGTCGGACTGGAGCTCTCTGCCCTTTACCAATCCAGCCACGGGCCCATCCATCTGGCCCATCAAGACTCACTCTCATTTCATCAGTCCATAAAACCTTAGAAAAATCAGTCTTGAGATATTTCTTGGCCCAGTCTTGACGTTTCAGCTTGTGTGTCTTGTTCAGTGGTGGTCGTCTTTCAGCCTTTCTTACCTTGGCCAAGTCTCTGAGTATTGCACACCTTGTGCTTTTGGGCACTCCAGTGACGTTGCAGCTCTGAAATATGGCCAAACTGGTGGCAAGTGGCATCTTGGCAGCTGCACGCTTGACTTTTCTCAGTTCATGGGCAGTTATTTTGCGTTTTGGTTTTTCCACACGCTTCTTGCGACCCTGTTGACTATTTTGAATGAAACGCTTGATTGTTCGATGATCACGCTTCAGAAGCTTTGCAATTTTAAGAGTGCTGCATCCCTCTGCAAGATATCTCACTATTTTTGACTTTTCTGAGCCTGTCAAGTCCTTCTTTTGACCCATTTTGCCAAAGGAAAGGAAGTTGCCTAATAATTATGCACACCTGATATAGGGTGTTGATGTCATTAGACCACACCCCTTCTCATTACAGAGATGCACATCACCTAATATGCTTAATTGGTAGTAGGCTTTCGAGCCTATACAGCTTGGAGTAAGACAACATGCATAAAGAGGATGATGTGGTCAAAATACTCATTTGCCTAATAATTCTGCACTCCCTGTAGACCTCCCACCATTAGGGGTTGTAACAGATATTAAACTAATAAGAACAGTACTTCCGAAATAAACCTACTTACCATGGTTTCAAGAGCCGAGGTTTTATTGTTGTACTTTGTTAAGCTAATCATGATGGCCATGTAGACCTCCCCAGAGAGGTCTGGAAGTAACAGGGATGAAAGTGCTAAGAATAGTACTACTTTACACAACCGAGTTAGCCATGGGTCCCAGTCCAAGACCGCATGTCTTGTTGTTTTGTTTGGTCTGGCTAATCATGCAGGCCATTTAGACCTCCCACCATTAGGGGTTGTAACAGGTATTAAACTAATAAGAACAGTACTACTTAACACAACCTAGTTACCATGGGTCCCAGACCGCATGTCTTATTATTATATTTTGTCAGGATAATCATGCAGGCCATATAGACCTCCCCCGATAGGGTGAGTAACAAGTATTAAAATGCAAAGAACAGTACTACTTAACACAACCTTACCATGGGTCCCAGAGCATATGTTTTATTATTATATTTTGTCAGGATAATCATGCAGGCCATATAGACCTCCCCCGATAGGGTGAGTAACAGGTATTAGAATGCTAAGAACAATACTACTTAACACAACCTTACCATGGGTCCTAAAGCATATGTTTTATTATGATATTTTGTCAGGGTAATCATGCAGGCCATATAGACCTCCCTTGATAGGGGGAGTAACAGGGATTAAAGTGCTAAGAATACTACAACTTAACACAACCTAGTTAACACTGGTTCCCAGACCACATGTCTTATTGTTATATTTGGGTAAGGTAATCATGCAGGCCATATAGACCTCCCCTGATAGGTGGAGTAACAGGGATTAAAGTGCTAAGAAAAGTACTACTTAACAATACCTAGTTACAATGGGTCCCAGACCGCGTGTCTTGTTGTTATACTTTGTCATGGTAATCATGCAGGCCATATAGACCTCCCCCGTAAAGGAGGAGTTACAGGGATGAAAGTGCTAAGAATAGTACTACTTAACACACCTAGTTACCATGGGTCCCAGACCGCATGTTTAATTATTATACTTTGTCAGGATAATTATATATCTAACAAATCTATCTATTTATCTTCTATCGATTCTATCTAACTATCAATCTATGTATATCTATCTATCCTATCTTTCTATCTTGTGTCCGGACTGTTTTGTGACAGCCACTTGTGTTTTTGACAAATTTGAAGTAGGAGGACAGACCAATCACAGGGATTAAACTGCTAATAATAGTAATACTTAAGAAAACCTTGTTATACCAGTACCACCATGGGTCCCAGACCACATGTTTGGTTGTTATACTTTGTCAGGGTAATCATGCAGGCCATATAGACCTCCCTTGATAGGGGGAGTAACAGGGATTAAAGTTCTAAGAATAGTACAACTTAACACAACCTAGTTAACACTGGTTCCCAGACCGCATGTCTTTTTGTTATATTTGGGTAAGGTAATAATGCAGGCCATATAGACCTCCCCTGATAGGGGGAGTAACAGGGATTAAAGTGCTAAGAAAAGTACTACTTAACAATACCTAGTTACCATGGGTCCCAGACCGCGTGTCTTGTTGTTATACTTTGTCATGGTAATCATGCAGGCCATATAGACCTCCCCCGATAGGAGGAGTTACAGGGATGAAAGTGCTAAGAATAGTACTACTTAACACAAACTAGTTACCATGGGTCCCAGACCACATGTTTAATTATTAGACTTTGTCAGGGTGATTATATATCTAACAAATCTATCTATTTATCTTCTATCGATTCTATCTAACTATCAATCTATGTATATCTATCTATCCTATCTATCTATCTTGTGTCCGGACTGTTTTGAGACAGCCACTTGTGTTTTTGACAAATTTGAAGTAGGACAGACCAATCATCTTCTTCCATCTCCCTGTTCCAAAAATGCAAGCCATATAGACCTCCCCCGATAGGGGGAGTAACAGGTAGTAGTAAACTGCTAAGAATAGTACTACTAGTACTACTTAACACACCACAGGTCCCAGACCGCATGTCTTATTGTTATACTCTGTCAGGGAAATTATATATCTTTCAAATCTATTTATCTATCAGATCTATCTAACTATCAAACGTATCTATCAAATGTATATTGCATCTTTTGATTGATGTAATTCGTATCTATCAAATGTATATTGCATCTTTGGATCGATAACATTCGTGTCTATCAAATGGATATTGCATCTATTGATCTATGTAATTCGTATCTATCAAATGTATATTGCATCTATTGATCTATGTAATTTGTATCGATCATATGTATATTGCATCGATTGAGCTATGTAATCTATGTATCTATCTATCTATCAAATCTATTTAACTCGTGCTTGTGCAAATGGACTGTTTGCGGTTGTTTGCGGTACGTTACATGGGGAGTTTGCTCTGTCACTGTGAAGCGGGCGTAACCCTTACACTACCTGATCGATACGACATCATAACTGATGTTTTAAAGCACGTTATTGCAAACAATTTATTAATGTTAGGTGATTTAGGCCCTTTATGGGTTAAAAGCAGACTCTGCATCAACTATGTAATTTTCCATGGTAGTTTTGGCATGGATCCCCCTCCAGCATGCCACAGTCCAGGTGTTAGTCCCCTTGAAACAACTTTTCCATCACTATTGTGGCCAGAAAGAGTCCTTGTGGGTTTTAAAGTTCGCCTGCCTATTGAATTCAATGGCGTTTTGCAATTTTTAAGTTCGCAACATCACTACCTACAATTAGATACAATTAAATAAACTAAACTAAATTACAAAAAAACAAACACTAAATTACAGAAAATAAAAAATATTACAAGAATTTTAAACTAATTACACCTAATCTAAGCCCCCTAATAAAATAATAATAAAAAAAAATAATAAAAGTCCCTACCATATTCTACATTACAAAGTAATCAGCTCTTTTACCAGCCCTTAAAAGGGCTTTTTTGCAGGGCATGCCCCAAAGTAATCAGCTCTTTTACCTGTAAAAAAAAATACAACCCCCCCAACATTAAAACCCACCACCCACATACCCCTACTCTAACCCACCCAAACCCCCTTAAATAAACCTAACACTACCCCCCTGAAGATCTCCCTACCTTGAGTCGTCTTCACCCAGCCGGGCCGAAGTCTTCATCCGATGGGGCTGAAGAGGACATCCAGACCAGCAGAAGTCTTCATCCTATCCGGGCAGAAGAGGACATCTGGACCGGCAGACATCTTCATCCAAGCGGCATCTTCTATCTTCATCCTTGCGGAGCGGAGCCATCTTCTTCCCAGCCGACGCGGATCCATCCTCTTCAACTGACGCCTACTCGCCGAATGAAGGTTCCTTTAAATGACGGCGTCCCTCGAATTCCGATTGGCTGATAGGATTCTATCAGCCAATCGGAATTAAGGTAGGAAAAATCTGATAGGCTGATTCAACTGATCAGAACAGCCAATAGAATGCGAGCTCAATCTGATTGGCTGATTGGATCAGCCAATCGGATTGAACTTAAATCTGATTGGCTGATTGAATCAGCCAATCAGATTTTTCCTACCTTAATTCCGATTGGCTGATAGAATCCTCTCAGCCAATCGGGAATTCGAGGGACGCCATCTTGGATGATGTCATTTAAAGGAACCTTCATTCGGCGAGTAGGCGTCGGTTGAAGAGGATGGATCCACGTCGGCTGGGAAGAAGATGGTTCGCTCCGCATGGATGAAGATAGAAGATGCCGCTTGGATGAAGATGTCTGCCGGTCCAGATGTCCTCTTCTGCCCGGATAGGATGAAGAATTCTGCTGGTCTGGATATCCTCTTCTGCCCATCGGATGAAGACTTTGGCCCGGCTGGGTGAAGACGACTCAAGGTAGGGAGATCTTCAGGGGGGTAGTGTTAGGTTTATTTAAGGGGGTTTGGGTGGGTTAGAGTAGGGGTATGTGGGTGGTGGGTTTTAATGTTGGGGGGGTTGTATTTTTTTTTACAGGCAAAAGAGGTGATTACTTTGGTGCATGCCCCGCAAAAAGCCCTTTTAAGGGCTGGTAAAAGAGCTGATTACTTTGTAATGTAGAATAGGGTAGGGACTTTTTATTTTTAATTATTATTTTATTAGGGGGCTTAGATTAGGTGTAATTAGTTTAAAATTCTTGTAATATTTTTTTATTTTCTGTAATTTAGTGGGGGGGGGGGGGTTTGTAATTTAGTTTAGTTTATTTAATCGTATTTAATTGTAGGTATTGGTAGCTAATTTATTTAATTAATTTAATGATAGTGTAGTGTTAGGTTTAATTGTAACTTAGGTTAGGATTTAATTTACAGGTAATTTTGTAATTATTTTAACTAGGTAGCTATTAAATAGTTAATAACTATTTAATAGCTATTGTACCTAGTTAAAATAAATACAAAGTTGCCTGTAAAATAAATATAAATCCTAAAATAGCTACAATATAATTATTCGTTATATTGTAGCTATATTAGGGTTTATTTACAGGTAAGTATTTAGTTTTAAATAGGAATACTTTAGTTAATAAGAGTTCATTTATTTAGTTAGATTAAAATTATATTTAATTTAGGGGGGTGTTAGGGTTAGGGTTAGACTTAGCTTTAGGGGTTAATACATTTATTATAGTAGCGGTGAGCTCCGGTCGGAAGATTAGGGGTTAATACTTGAAGTTAGGTGGCGGCGACGTGGGGGGGGGCAGATTTGGGGTTAATAAATATTATGTAGGTGTCGGCGATGTTAGGGGAAGCAGATTAGGGATTCATAGGGATAATGTAGGTGGAGGCGAAGTGCAGTCGGCAGATATGGGGTTAAAAAATTTTATTATAGAGGCGGCGATGTGGGGGGACCTCGGTTTAGGGGTACATAGGTAGTTTATGGGTGTTAGTGTACTTTAGAGCACTGTAGTTAAGAGCTTTAAATACCGGCGTTAGCCCATAAAGCTCTTAACTACAGCCTTTCCATGGGCGTTAGGAGTCTTGTCGGTAGAGGTGTAACGCTCACTTCAGCCAAGACTCTAAATACCGGCGTTAGGAAGATCCCATTGAAAATATAGGATACGCAATTGGCGAAAGGGGATCTGCGGTATGGAAAAGTCGCGGCTTGAAATTGAGTGGTACACCTTTACCTGGCCGACTCTAAATACCAGCGGGCAGCCAAAAGCTGCGTTAGGACCCCTTAACGCTGCTTTTGATGGCTAACACAGAACTCTAAATTTAGCATTTTACACCTGAAGATTGCCAGTTGTTGGCAGGTGAAGTTAGCAAAATACATAATATACTTGTTTAACTTTCAGTTTAATTTGAATTTGCTTCAAACTATTAATATCAGTGTCCGGTACTCCCTTTTGAGATTCTTTATCTCAGAGAGCTTTATTACGTTCTACAGGAGTCAGTTCTGGAACTTCCAGGTTCAGCTTCTGTGAAGTCTGCTCTATATATTGTCTGTAAGCTGGAAAATGTTTGATCATTTGACTCTAAGCACCAGATTCCATAAAGGTCTCTAGGTTGGTGAGATTCTATAAGAATACTCATCAGTATTTCTATTTCCCTGTGTAATTATAAAAAGTCACTTTTTACCCCGAAAACAGGGTGTCTCACTAAGGGGCGTATAGTGCATTTTCGTATTGGGAAGGAGATGCATACATTACAAAAGTGCACAATTAAAATCCCAAATTTAAAAATCATACAAAAAAGAATTATTGAATAATTCACACAAAAAATACAATTGTATTATTAAAACTGCTCAAAAATCGTAACAAAATTGTTCCCCAAAAATTGTATATTTTTCAAACCCTAAAATTTGTATGTAAATTACATAGCAATAAATTGTATTTAATATGCACAGCGTAAATCATAATTTAAGTGCACTGGATGTGCAAAAAAACATATACAAATTTATACTTATAAGTATAAAATACAGTGTCATTTTTGTTTTTTCGTATTATGGGCTGAACATGGGCGTATATGAAATTGTCTCTCAAATCCCAGTGTAATTCTGTAAATAATTCCTTCCTGCAGATCTGACTGTTTTTTCTCATAAGTTAAAAGGTGGAGAGCTTTTGTTAAAATACTCAAGACACTAATTACTCTGAAAGGAAACAGTAATTTTAAGGTACAGTGTGCTGGAAAAGTATAATTTGATTTGTATTAGGCATAATATTAAAGGTTCAAACATACTCCGGGTTCTCCCTGTGTGAGTGACATATTTAGGTTTTGTGCTGCCCTAGGCACTCAAAATTCTGCTGCCACCCCCCCCCCAGGTTTTTGGTGTAGCTCAAACACAGATTTCTTGATTACTTCCTTAAGCACAATACTATGTACTGAAAGACAACAAAACTTAAGGCAATAGCAAAATAAATAAAAGGTTATGAGTCCAGATTCCAGAGTGACTCCAAACGATTCCAGGGTGACTCCAAACAAGTGCTCCGCTGGTGTTGCCCCAGGTTGGGGCCTACCTTGAAGGAGAAAGCACTCAGTGATCTAGTCACACAGTTTCTTATTGTGAGTCAATGCTGGCCATGATTACCAAATCCCCCACAGTTTTCCCCTATGGCTGCTGAATCTGTGGCAGATGGCTAGTGCTGGTTAAGTCATCTGCTACTCCCAACATAAATTTGTGTATAACGGCCCTGCCCCAGCCTTGATCCCAGTCATGCCCCCGGCCATGCTCCCACACGGCCCAGCCATGGTAAAACTCCTGTGGCCTCCAGCCTAATCCGGCCCTGATTGTCTGACTAGCAGGGGAGGACTGGCAAGTTTTGACCCAGTGGGAAAGTATATCCCGCAACTCCACCCGCTTTTTCTAAAATGTTATATACAGTATATATATGTATATATATGTGTGTCTGTGTGTGTAAAATATGAGTTCTTTTGTATGCTGCTTGCTTTATAATATGAGGCCGAATTATCAAGTTCTGAATGGAGCTTGATGCGCCTGTTTCCGTGTGAGCTTTCAAACTTGCCAGAAACAGCAGTTATGAAGCAGCGGTCTGAGGCTGCGGTCTTCAATCCACCCAATCCTATAAGATCGGGCTGATTGACACTCCCTGTAGCGTCTGATTGGCTGCGAATCTGCAGGGGGCAGCATTACACAAGCAGTTCACCAGAACTGCTTGTGCAATGATAAATGTTGACAGCGTATGCTGTTAGCATTTATCGATGTGCGGGGGACATGATACGCTACATTGTAACATGTCCACTGGCACATTAATAAATGTGCTCCATAATTGATCCACTGCCTCTGAGGCTGCGGTCTTCAATCCACTCGATCCTATAAGATCGGGCTGAATGACACTTCCTGTAGCATCTGATTGGCCGCGAATCTGCAGGGGGCGACATTGCACAAGCAGTTCACCAGAACTGCTTGTGCAATGATGAATGCAGACAGCGTATGCTGTCGGCATTTATTGATGTGCGGGGGACATGATATGCTACATCGTATCATGTCCACTCGCACATTAATAAATCGACCCCTATGTGTGTGTGTGTGTGTGCACACACACACACACAATATATATATATATATATATATATATATATCTTTAGTAATATCTTTAGTAATATCTTTAGTATGTTGCTCCTTGCAGGTCCCCTGCTATAGCAAAATGTTCAGAATTTATTTTAGCTACAGCTATGGTTTGACAATATTTTATGATTTCCCAAATAATAAACATTTTTTATTAAAGAGTCCTGTGAGCACATATCTATACTTACAACTGTTCTTGTATTGTACATAAATAAAATAAAGTTTAGTCCCTGTTCATGGGTCTTGAAAACAAGTAATCTGCCAAAATAAGACACGTTTAGACACATAATACAGTATTCCTATACTTTATATACTCAGCAGTGTATCCACTAGGTGCCAGTGATGCCTTTAAAAAGGGTCCTGGCGAATGGGGTTGCACCCTAGAAAAAATCACTACCACCATACTGCCGGCCTTTTGGCACCCACAGCCTGTTTTTATTTATCTACAAGCAGTATTTTTGTAACCTGATGCTGGGAACAAAAAGTCCCAGAATTGTGTGGTATAAGGAGCGGTTAGATGTGCATGCACATGCAGAATAGGAGTGGTTAAATATGCATGCACATGCAGAATGCTGGACTTAAGAGGAGCTAAAGTACCTTGGCATGCATGTAAGCACTGGTTTCTTTTCCCTGTGCCTTCCACTTGCAAGCAGGCCTGATATTCTACTATTACTTTGTACACACTGTGCTCCCTGATTGGTATTTACCAAATTACAAGCAACAATAAACTGCAAGGATGCAAGGTAAGTACCACAATAGGTGAAAATACAGCATGCTAGAGGTGAGCAGTGGTGAGCACAGAAGATACTGATGTCATATACAGGGACCACATAAACTGAGTAAAAAACCTTGTCCCTCTGTTTAAAATATTTATAAATGGGGACAGCCTGTGTTCTGCAAAGAGGATCTTTATGCCCACTCAGAATAAGGGCGCTGGTTCACCTTAATATAGAGAAAAATAAACTGCTAGATATGTAGCTGTGGCTGGGATTTGATCTTTCTCCCGTGCTGGCTGCTTATCAGAGATTGGCTTTTTTTATACATGAACTCTTATGTGTGAATGTGCAGAGCTATAAAGCAGATAACAAGCCAAGTACAACAAAAGAAAAAATATACTATTAAAAACTCAACACAAGGAAGTAATACTTAAAGGGCAGTTAAATTGATTGTAGAGTTTAAGGAAATACTGGCCAGTATCTAAAATGATCTTAAAAAACAGGGGCACTTTCATTCATTAAAAGTTTGAAAGACATTTATTTTTAAAATATTTACTATTGAGTACTGGTAAACATACCGCTGTTCCTTCGCCCGCATCTCATACTTTATTTAGCAGATCAATTTCCAATCCGGCTTCCTCCAATCGTTGCATGCCCCATCTGGCATCCAGCTCTTGGATTCGTCATCGATCTGCTAAAGAAAGTTGGAGATGAGGGCAGAGGAACGGCAGGATGTTTACCATCACTCAATGGTAAATATTTTAAAAATGAAGTGTCTTTCAAAATTTTAATGAATTAAAGTGCCCCCTTCTTTTAAGATTATTTTTAGATACTGGACAGTAATTCATTAAACTTTACAATCACATGCAGACCAATATACAGCTTGTCTGTGTTATGCTTATTTCCATATAGAGCAATATAGTCAGTGAATACTCAAAGTGTATAGAACAGGTACAATGGCTATTGGTTCTCTGTTTACATACATAATATTTAAAAATAAAATAGAAACAAACCTAAAAGTATTGGTCATCCTTTCAACATTATTATTACTATCATACTATTAACCAATTGTATTACCCTAACTGTTTATTCCACTCAGGAAGTCCAATAAAGAGTAAAGTTTAAATTATTATGGCTAGAGACCGATGTGTGCATTAGGGTTAAAAAGCAGTGTTGAGAGGTCCCAATGCTGCTTTTTAACGCCCGCTGGTATTACGAGTCTTGAAATGACAGGCTCACCGCTCACTTTTTTGGCCAGACTCTGAAATACCGCAAATCCACTTACGTCAATTGCGTATCCTATATTTTCAATGGGACTTACATAGCGCCGGTATTACGTGTCCAACCAAAAGTGAGCGGTAGACCCTCTCCTGTCAAGACTGGTACTGCATTTAAAAGTTAGTAGTTAAGAGTTTTACACTACAACGCAGTAGCATAAAACTCTTAACTAAATTGCTTAAAAGTACACAAACACCCATAAACTACCTGCTATTAACCCCTTAACCGATGCCCCCCACATCGCAAACACTAAAAAAAAAAATACATAAACCCTAATCTGCCGAACCGGACATTGCCGCCACTATAATAAATATATTAACCCCTAAACTGCCAGACTCCCACATCGCAAACACTAGTTAAGTATTATTAACCCCTAATCTGCCTTCCCTAACATCGCCGACACCTACCTATATTTATTAACCCCTAATCTGCCGCCCCCAACGTCGCCGCCACAATAATAAAGTTATTAACCCCTAAACCTAAGTCTAACCCTAAACCTAACACCCCCTAACTTAAATATAATGTTAATAAATCTAAATAAAATTACTATTATTAACTAAATTATTCCTATTTAAAACTAAATACTTACCTGTAAAATAAACCCTAAGATAGTTACAATATAACTAATAATTACATTGTATCTAGTTTAGGGTTTATCTTTATTTTACAGGCAACTTTGTATTTATTTTAACTAGGTACAATAGTTATTAAATAGTTATTAACTATTTAATAACTACCTAGCTAAAATAAAGATAAATTTACCTGTAAAATAAAACCTAACCTATGTTACAATTACACCTAACACTACACTATAAAATTAATTACCTAAACTAAATACAATTTATTACAATTTAAAACAATTATCTAAAGTACGGAAAAAACACACTCAATTACAGAAAATAATAAAATAATTACAAGAATTTTAAACTAATTACAGCCTAATCTAATCCCCCTAATAAAATAAAAAAAGCCGCTACCCTATACTAAATTACCAAATAGCCATTAAAAGGGTCTTTTGTGGGACATTGCCCCAAAGTAATCAGCTCTTTTACCTGTAAAAAAAAATTACAATATCCACCCCAACATTAAAACCCACCACCCACACACCCAACCCTACTCTAAAACCCACCCAATACCCCCTTAATAAAACCTAACACTAACCCCTTGAAGATCACCCTACCTTGAGAAGTCTTCACCCAACCGGGCCGAAGTCCTCAACAAAGCCGGGCAAAGTGTTCCTTCAGACGGGCAGAAGTCTTCATCCAAGCCGGGAAGAAGAGGTCCTCCAGATGAGCAGAAGTCTTCATCCAGACGGCATCTTCTATCTTCATCCATCCGGCGCGGAGCGGCTCCATCTTCAAGACATCCGATGTGGGAGCATCCTCTTCAATGTCCAACTGAAGAATGAAGGTTCCTTTAAATGATGTCAATCCAAGATGGCATCCCTTCAATTCTGATAGGCTGTTAGAATTCTATCAGCCAATCGGAATTAAGGCAGAAAAAATCCTATTGGCTGATGCAATCAGCCAATAGGATTGAAGTTTAATCCTATTGGCTGATCCAATCAGCCAATAGGATTGAGCTCACATTCTATTGGCTGATTGGATCAGCCAATAGAATGCAAGCTCAATCCTATTGGCTGATTGCATCAGCCAATAGATTTTTTCTACCTTAGTTCCGATTGGCTGATAGAATTCTATCAGCCAATCGGAATTGAAGGGACGCTATCTTGGATGATGTCATTTAAAGGAACCGTCATTCTTCAGTTGGACATCGTTTGAAGAGGATGGTCCACATTGGATGTTTTGAAGATGGAGCCACTCTGCGCCGGATGGATGAAGATAGAAGATGCCGCCTGGATGAAGACTTCTGCCCGTCTTGAGGACCTCTTCTTCCCGGCTTGGATGAAGACTTCTGCCCATCTGGAGGACCATTTTGCCCGGCTTTGTTGAGGACTTTGGCCCGGTTGGGTGAAGACTTCTCAAGGTAGGGTGATCTTCAAGGGGTTAGTGTTAGGTTTTATTAAGGGGTATTGGGTGGGTTTTTAGAGTAGGGCTGGGTGTGTGGGTGGTGTGTATTAATGTGGGGGGGTATTGTACTTTTTGTTACAGGTAAAAGAGCTGATTACTTTGGGGCAATGCCCCGCAAAAGGCCCTTTTAAGGGCTATTTGTAATTTAGTATAGGGTAGGGCTTTTTATTATTTTGGGGGGCTTTTTTATTTTATTAGGGGGATTAGATAGGGTAGGGCTTTTTATTATTTTGGGGGGCTTTTTTATTTTATTAGGGGGATTAGATTAGGTGTAATTAGTTTAAAAACTTTTCTGTAAAGTAATAACTTTTTATTTTCTGTAATTTAGTGTTCTTTTTCGTAGTTTAGATCATTGTATTTAATTGTATTTTGTTTATGGAATTAATTTAAATTATAGTGTAGTGTTAGGGTGTAATTGTAACTTAGTTTAGGTTTTATTTTACAGGTACATATGTCCTTTATTTAACTAGGTAGCTATTAAATCATTAATAACTATTAATAACTATTCTAACCTAGTAATAAATACAAAGTTGCCTGTAAAATAAAAATAAATCCTAAACTAGCTACAATGTAACTATTAGTTATATTGTAGCTATCTTAGGGTTTTATTTTTATAGGTAAGTATTTAGTTTTAAATATGAATAATTTAGTTAATTTGTACTAATTTTATTTAGATTTATTTAAAATATATTTGTTAGGGGGGTTAGGGTTAAGGTTAGACTTAGGTCTTAGAACTTAGAACTTTAATATAGTGGCGGCGACGTTGTGGGTGGCAGATTAGGGGTTAATAAGTATAGGTAGGTGGTGGTGACATTGGGGGCGGCAGCAGATAGGGGGTTATATAAATATAATGTAGGTGTTGGCGATGTTGGGGGCAGCAGATTAGGGGTTAATAAGTATAATGTAGGTGGTGGCAGTGTCCGGAGCGGCAGATTTGGGGTTAATAATATAATGTAGGTGTCTGTGATGTCGGAGGCGGTGGATTAGGGGTTGATTAGGGGTGTTTAGACTCGGGGTTCATGTTAGGTGTGTTAGGTTGTACACATAAAATGTATTTCCCCATAGGAATTAATGGGCTCGCGTTTTAAGAGCTGAACACTGCTTTTTTTGCAGGTGTTAGGGTTTTTTTTAAGCCGGCTCTCTCCCACTTGAGTCCTATGGGGAAATCGTGCATGAGCACGTTTTGCCAGCTCACCGATACCCAGTAAGCAGCACTGGTATTGAGGTGAGATGTGGAGCTAAATTTGCTCTACGCTCACTTTCTGCAGCTAACGCCGGGTTTCTAAAAACCCGTAATACCGGCATTGTCTGCAAGTGAGTGGTGAGGGAAAACTGCTCATTAGCACTGCACCCCTGTTACCGCAAAACTCGTAATCTAGGTGTATGTATTTTACATATCTGCTTTTTTCACCCTTGCTATTCTGCAAAATATTTTCGATGCAAGTAAATTGTAGTGCAAATAAAAAGGCATATGCCCTTTATTGTATTGGCTTTTTGCAGGCAGAACTCCTGAATAGCTACATTTTGGTGAGTAACTTATAAAAATGAATATTCCTTACCCAGTTAATACAATAATCACTCAATATTCCATGGGTTTATGATAATACACCTAGTAAAAATAAATATAATACAGAAACAAGCTGTTTGCTTTGAGCTATTAATAACCTGTATTTGTGAGAAGCACATAACAAAAGGTTATAATTCATTATTTACTGTACTAAAAATAAATGAAACCTTTAAAATGCAATGTGTTAAAGAAATCATACTACTCAATGTTTTGTTCTTCTTATTCCCGTCTGTCACACTCTGCAAGTGTCATAACACAAACATAAAAAAAAAGCTTTTATGAATATACAGGTAGCCCTAAGTTTACGCCCGTGGTTAGGTTCCAGAAGGAATGATTGTAAATTTGAAACCGTTGTAAATTTGAAACCCAGTTTATAATGTAAGTCAATGGGGAAGTGAGGGAGTTAGGTTCCAAACCCCTCTCAAAATTGTCATAAGTAACACCTAATACATTATTTTTTTATAGCTTTGAAATGAAGACTTTAAATGCTAAACAGCATTATAAACGAATAAAATAATCACACAACACAGGACTTCACTTGCATTTTTCTGCAAACAGTTCTTTCTATGCATTCAAAATCTGGACTGATTCATAGACAAGAAGATCTTGTTCCTTTGTAATCTGCTTGATAGCTCAGGTCCTGGTTAAACTGATTAATTCCAGCTTTCTGGCTTTGCTGCAACAACAAGCGGGCAGCTCCACCTACTCGGCTATTTTAATAAATGCACTCCTTCTCAATGCTTTTCATAGCAGTCACATGACTGGGAATAAAGGTTGTTATTCTGAAACGGTGTGTAAATAGACCTGTTGTAAAACGAGGGACGCCTGTATATTTTAAAAAAAAAAATTATAAAAAATTTCTACAATATAAAAACAATTTTTCCAGGGAACACACATATTAATCATGGATTGTCAACACTTCATTTTCCTCCCAGCAGATAAAAACACATTCAAACATAATCTGTTTCTTTCTCTTGGAATCATGTGTTGAAAGGAGCGCAATGCACTACTGGTTTCTAACTGAGCCAATCACAATCAATATATATATATGCAGGCACCAATCAACAGCTAGAACCTAGGTTTCAATGCTGTCCCTTAAGTTTGCCTAGATAAACCTTTCAGCAAAGGATAACAAGAGAAGGAAACCAAATAAAATAATAGAAGTAAATTGGAAAGTTGTTTAACCTTGTATTCTCTATCTCAGGTGTTTTTTCAAACCAGTGTGCCGTGGCACACTAGTGTGCCGGTGAGAGATCCTCAGGTGTGCCGAGGCAGACTGACAACAGTGTGACATATTTTTTTAAATGTTGCTTGGATTTTATTCTGGGCCATTTTTTATTTTGAGTGAGATGAAGACTGAGGGTAACAGCGCAGCGGCAGGCTCGCTTCCCCCGACCCGTGTTCCTAACTTGGAAGAACCCCCAACCAACCAACAAAATGTGTCTAGTGCTGGCTCTACACGCCGCAACACTTCAATCCCCCATGCATGCCTTGGCGCAGCTTTGCTCCTCCTTCAGAACAGTTCCAGCCAGCGGGGGTGTTCCCCTCTTTCCAAAATTGAAATTTGGGATGTGACAGGCTCATCAGGCATCATTTACAACCATGACATATTGACATTCATTCACAGACAATCATAATGATTGTTTGTGAATGAATGTCCTTATGTCATGTATAGTTTGTAGGAGGCATGGCATGACAGCACAGTACAGTGTGTGTGTGTGTGTGTATATATATATATATATATATGCTGAATTAGGCTACAATGTGTGATTTTGTAAAATTTTGGGGTGGTGGTGTGCCGTAGGATTTTTTAATGTAAAAAGTGTGCAACGGCATAAAAAGGTTGAAAATCACTGCTCTATCTGAATCATAATATAAAATTTTGGGGTTTCATGTCCTTTTAAGTTGAGCTCAGTGTGCTGGGACCCTTGTGTGTGTTGAGCTCCTCCCTGTTATGCAACTCCACTCCCTCACCAGCTCACTATGCAGGGCTCTCTCTGCTAGGATGGCCAACCGGAATTTTACATAGTAACCCGGCGGCCCAATCCGGCCCTGCCAACAGGAACTCCAAAAGTGCTCCATCCCCAATCTTCCCTCCCTAGGTAATTGCCTATGGGAAGATATCTCTACAGTTGCAGGGACAGCCCATTTTTTTATGGAATTCCATGCAAGTTTTAGTGTGGAAAATGACGTCTAGACTAGTGAATTATTTTAAATGGTCCTTAGTAGATCTTATCTGTAAGCAGGATATGTTGAACCTTATGCAACAATACTTTTTGATAAACAAATTCAGTACAAAATACATTGCTGATATATTATTCTAAAGCAACAGAACAGAAATGTCTTGTAATAAAAGGTTGTTTACTGTCCCTTCATATATGAAAAACTCAAACAAACAGAAATGATCCCCCCCCCTACCACTACCACTCTCTCATGCCTTAAAAAAGACAGAAAACCCATATTTTATTACATAATTCAGATAGGAGTTAGGACATATAATTTTTAACAACTTTCAAATGTACTTTTATTAAAAATTGCTTTATTCTTTTTTATCCTTTGGTGAAGGAACAGCATTGCACTACTAGCAGCTAGCTTAACACATTGGCCTCTATTTATCAAAGGTCTTGCGGACCTGATCCGACAGTGCGTATCAGGTCCGCAAGACCTCGCTAAATGCGGAGAGGAATACGCTCTCCGCATTTAACATTGCACCAGCAGCCGTGATCAGTTCGTGCCTGATAACAAAGCCATCCAAGGCTTGTGACAGCTCTTCCTACCTCCCTGTTAACCTCTTGCAGATTTTATATGCCACCCCGTGAGTTGCTATGCACCGCCAGTGCAGTTGAGCAACCATATTGGACCAACCTATTCTCACATCACGGATCCAAGCATGTACCCACTTTATATCAGCCACCATCCTCCTAATGAGATCCAATGCTGGTACTGATCCCATGTCATTCCCCCCCTACATGGAACACAATAATGTGAGGCTGCCCCCACCTCCTGTGTGCATCTTGTAGAAGGGCTGGTAATTCCTCCCATGTCAGGCCCCTACAATCTAACCATCGAAAGTTGACCCTGGATGTTGCAAATCCAAGATGCTGACCTTCTGTGGATAAATGAATGCCCTATATCCACACCCAAACTGGAGGGGAATTCTCACCTAACACACCTGGCGAAATGATTAAACAACATTATCACATTTGCCTGCACTTCATCGGCAGTCCATAACCTCCTCTTGTAGATTAAACCTTAACAAACCCAACACAAATTTCCAACTACAATTTTTTTTTATGCATTGATTAGAGGCCTGATGTATGTTTTGTAACTCCCCGATTTCCAGTGCCCTCTGCATTTGATGATCTCAGTTGTGGAATACCCTGTGCCGCCACGCTAGTGGCAGCCCCTATACAAAATGAGTGTGGCGCTATTCTAGACGAGTCCAACTCCAGCTTTTCCACTGTTCTTGCAAGAACCTTGCGGAACTGAAACATGGACAATGAGCTACCATCCTCATGTACGAGAAATTGCTGGCAACCCGCCAGCCTAAAGTTACTAAATTCCACAAACGCTTTGCACAGGGTAGCATTCTGGTAATTCATGCCTAACCCGGGACAACCATGCCCCTTTACTTTCTTGATCTGTTTTGGACCAAGGTACTACAGAAATAGCCCCTCTTCTGATGTCCTTATGTGTCCCAGTTGTATCCCCTTCGAGCCCTTGGCTCTGGAAGAAGCCGCTAATTCCCCTAAATGCAACGCCCTGCAAAAGCTAAGGCGAATGCTGTCTGGAAAAGTAAAACCTCGTACTCAGAGGAACAAACTGTCCTCAGTTCCAACAACAGCTGCATCAGACAAAACAGTGTGATCAGCTCTCTCCGATCTTTAGGGCAAGGATCCAGCCTACCCCAACCCTTCAAGACCTGACGAACCAGAAACGATTTTGAGTGATCAGTATTACCTAATACTTTGTTAAAGAAAGCTACCGCAGATAACCTACTACCCACTCCCAATCTAGAAATTCCCTCCTGTCTCAAGCATGCCAGCCAGTCAAGCAACTTTACCTGAGTAGCTTGATGCACCTCAAACCCCTTCTGGTGACAGAATGTCTCTCATCCTCTCCAATGACTCATGAATGTTCTCCAGGTTTAGGCGCTACTGATGCCCAAATTAAGGGGAGAATGGTTTCCCATCCTGTGCCAGCTGCCAAAGAAAAGGAGGGCACGTTAATCCAGTTGCTTCCCCCTTGGGCGCTACCCTCCTAAACTGCTCCCAATTAAAATGAGAGAGTGTATCAGCAATCACGTTATGCACCCCCAGGACGTGTCTGGTAGTAAAGCAAATGTTAAGCAGCAAGCAGTGTAGCACTAACTGTCTTAAGTATGTAACTAACACCGGAGAGGACGTGGATAATCTGTTTATGGCATAAACCACAATCATGTTATCCATACAAAAAAACTACTTACCTGTTCTCTAGTGTATGCACCCAAATTTCCCATGGCAACTACAATTGGAACAGCTCTAGCAGTGTCAGGTTCTTAGTCAGGCCAACAGCTACCCATTTCCTTGAGACAGGGAGCCATGCTCCCTGCTCCTTAATAGAGACCCTATAATCTACAAACCATTTTGTACCACCTCTAAGAGGATTTTGACCTTGTCCCGTGGCAACCTGCACACTGACTGACATGTGTCTATCTCTATACCTAAAAAGGTGAGACAGTGCATGGACCTTGCATTTTTATCATCCGCAAGTGGCACTTCAAAATCATCCATCATGTCCTGCATTACCCCTCATTAACTTCTCACACTCTGTGGAACCTGCTCTCCCCCACTAAAGGAAGTCATCCAGGTAATGGGCAAAAGCCCCACCCCCCGACGCCTTCTGCACCACCCAGTGAAGAAATTAGCTGAAAAACTCTCTAACAGTGTCCATGATAAGGAGCACCACATCGGTAGACATCTGTCTACGTAGTATGCCCCTTCAAACTTCATTCCCATCAGTCAAAAGGAAGACGGATGAAGGGGCAAGAGCCAGAAAGCTGATTCTTTATCCAACTTTGCCATCAATCCCTTAGACCCTTAGCTCTCACTATTACCAAGGCATTGTCAAATGATTGGTAGTGTACAGTGCTAAGTTCTGGATCAATCATTAACTGACGACCTTTTGGTTATGACAAATTATGTATCAACCTAAACTTCCCTACTCCTTTTTTTTGTACTACTCCCAAGGGCAAGATCACCCATGTCTGGGAAAGGAGGGTCATGAAATGGACCAGCAACCCTTCCCAATTCCATTTCTTTAGTCAATTTGTCCCTAACCACCTGTGGGAATTCATACTTTGTTTTTAATTTTCTGTGAATAGAAGACCCTCCACCGGATCTAGTACCAGAATCCCTAAAACCCTCCACCAACCCTGATCTCAGGCAACCCTGCAACTTCCTGATTAGAGTAATGCGCCAGCCAGGGCACCATTGAAGCCGGTCTAAGTGGAGTTGGCGCTCTTGACACAAGCTCCAATCCAGGAGATAGGCTTCTCTGCCCCTTGCTCCCTCCTCTTGCTGCATTCAGTCCCCGGGTGGGGGACTGCTGCAGTATTTGCAGATGTGACAAAAGCAACAGTTAGATCCTCTGTCACACTGCCTATCCTGGTACTTTTAAACACCTCCCTGCCACGCTTCTTTTGGCGAAGCACGGACTGCGAAGTTCCAGGTCAAACGGTTGCTGGATGGGATGTAGTCCCCTCCAGCCCTAGTTTCGACCACAGGTGCATGTCCTGTGTTCCAAAATGTAACAACTAGTTACCCCACCATTTTTCTATGGAAGGCCATGTTGTAATCACGCCATGCCCCTTCCTTGAATCTATTATGTATGTTATCAATAGTATCCTGATATTTAAATAGATTGTGGCCTTGCAGAGGTCATTTGTCCACATTAGCAAGTGGCAGAACTCGAAAGCACTTCTGCCACTCCTATAAGTCTCTGGCCTGCGTACCTTCTTAGACTAGTGCAGTCTGCTGCCCTTATCTTTGACAGCACACAACGTTGGGAAACAGCACTGCTTAGTAGTGCACGGTGTAGGAGTTAACTGCAATACCCCATCAATACTCAATATATCACACTTCACCAGCACTATGATTCTTTAAAATCTTTGAAATTTTTATTATAAACCACTTAAAACAAGCCGACATCTTCAGGGTAATCCCCCTTAGTCATGCTCCTATGTTACATACTGTCATTTTCATGATTTTTAAACACAATATTTCTTGCGCCAACATTTTTTAGCTTAAACTCTTGCTCCATCTTGTGGTCTATTTCTTGTATTACATTTTGTAAATGACACAAGTAACAATTAAAACAATGTACCACCTTGAAAGACAGAGTAGCAATAAGATACAGTTTGCAAAAGTAACAAAATCTTGATCTGTATGATATACTTCCATATTTACAACAACCTTTTTCTAATTATATCCACAGTAATTTGTTGAGATAAAAAAAATTATTATACCAAATAAATTTTTAAATTGAGTGTAACATATATCACCAAGCATTATTATGCTAATACTGTTATGGATAACTAGAACATACCTTTGGAGATATATTAAGAGGAAAAATCCTTATTTTTTCAAACAAACTTTTAGTCATTATTCTCACATGAAACAAGTTAGGTCAAAATCTTTATTAAGACCCTTAGGCATGAGTGTCTCCATTTTATGGATCCACCATGTCTCTCTTTGTCTAAGTAGCCTCTCTCTATCCAAACCATTTCTGGGTTGACTTACTTGTTCTATGATCTGCCATCGTAACTGACTTATCCCATGTCCCTGTTCAATGAAATGCTTGGATAATGGGGCCTCCAAATTGCCTCTCCGAATATTAGAGCGATGTTGGCTCATTCGTTCTCTCGCCTTCTGTGTTGTTTCCCCCCAAGTAAAACAAAGAACAGGGGACATTTGATAAGATACATAACAAATGTACTGTCACAGGTGAAAAAAAACATAAATATTGTCAAAAGTGAGGACCTCGATTATAGAACTACAGCTCATACACAGAATGTTAGAAATATGAGGGCGCTAAAAAGCTAAGTTCCCACCACACTTAGTCAAATAACAAGAGATACAACGATATTAAAATTAATACCTTTACTTCACAATAAAATACAATTAATTACAACAATAAACATAAAAATATGTATAATCTAATAAAAGGGACGTCTCCCTTAAAAAACTGGATTACCACTTTAAAAATACATGAATGAAATTCCTTGAAAAATGTATTAAATGAGCGTTATAATATGATTCAGCAAATATGGTTACAATGTTAATATCGATCTTTAAAGTGAATCAGTCACAAATCTATGTAACAGAGTTCCTTATGTTGGCTGATCAGAAAGTGCTACAGTTCATCGTATAGTATCAGCATGAAATAAGTTTATTTGGGTTGTTCATATGACCCCCTAGGAAGTTGTTAAGCGATATGTTAAACACCTTAAAATCAGGTTTCCTTTGTACTCACAACTTATCCAAATGACTGTGATAACGATTTGACTCACACTATGGGAGATTATTACAAGTAAGCGATATCTTCCAATGTGTTAGCAACCTTTCTTACTTGCTTCAGTCGGCTGAAACCTGTGTCAGCGTGATAGGAGACTGCTTTTTTTTGAACTCCAAAATCCTTGTGCTTGAGTCGGCTGAACCCGGTCCAGCGTAATTGAAGACTGCTTTATTACTCCAAACTCCTTATGCGCCAGATACTGCAGGATTCCAAGGGGAGAAAGGATATCCACAGACCCGCACTTAGCGTGGAACAGCCGCGGGCTAAAAGTAAAACTAGGTACCTAGATTTGGAAAACAGAGTAAAGTCCTTAGCTGGGAACAACACAAAGTAAGTCTACGCGTTTCACCGATAGGGCTTTTTCAAGATACTGTATGTTCCCGGGACAAGATTTAAATGTTCATTGAAGTGTGTTCATTGGTTGTGAGTCTTTCCAATTAAAGGTGGAATTCGATCAGGCTTGCTTATACTTAAGGAGGTGGATAAAAAAGGGGTTAACAGTGACATTTTTGTATCCACCTAACACAGCAATTGTTCTGTTGTGTTTTTTAACTTTTGTTTTTAATAAATATTTGTATTTTACTGGAAATACGCCTTTGAGTGGATATCTTTACCTACCTACTGCCCTGCTGATACATAAGAGTCTCTCTACCTTTTTGGGACTTTGTGTTACATATTGGAGCCATTTGATTACAGCATTAAGAAATCTGATCTGGGGTGAGCTGCTACACCTGCCTAAAATTTGCAGCTTGTTTCTACCAGCACATAAGTGTGCTCATGGAGTATGTGAGTAACCATCTGTACCACTGAAAATATTGTTTGTTATATTTTTTAACAGTCTGCACATGTAGTGCTTTTTTTCTGTGTCTCCTTTTCCATCTCCAGCATCACAGTACTACCTGAGAGGTGAGCTGCCACACCTATTTGAATCTGCAGCCTGCTACTACCAGCACATTGGTGCGCTTACTGATTTTTATATCTGTTGATCCTACACATGAGGCGCCCCTCTATTTTCTTCTATTCCCTCATAGTTATACCTGGACCAGTCGGCGAGGAGGAGGCAGCCACCACAGGGCTTTTTCCACTTGGTTTTGAAAAGGACTCATTTTTCCTTGATTTTGTAATTATATTTGGACTTCCCTCATTTGAGAGGATTTTATTCATTTTTCTTTTATTTTGTTTTATTTTTTTATTTGTATTGTATACACAATTACCAATTTGCATTTTTTAAAGAGTATATAGATTAATACCACTATCTATATTATCACTAGCGCCCGCTTACTTTGCTGTAAGGCATATAATACACAAAGACCATTCTCTCACTTTTCTCGTTTTTATCCTTTTTATATGCAGGGTGTTTAACCTCTCTCTAGGAATTTACTTTTCATTTTTTTAAGTCGCAATTCTCTCTCAGTGTCATCACTCACTGTCCTCTGCACTCTTAGAAGTTGGCTTTTTAGGAGTGAGTCTATTAACATCTTGGGATGAAAACTATCGTATTTTTAATAGTGTGTTTTTATCTGTTTCTTTTGTGAATAAGTCAAATTTTAACCCATTTATTCCCTTGGATATCCTGGTGTCCAAGAAGGTGACTGACTCCTCACTATGTGTAACAGTAAATTGTAAATCTCTTACCTCAGAGTTAAGTTCTATTACAAACTTTTCAAGAGTTCCAACGTCGCCCCACCACACACCAAACACATCATCGATGTAACGCCACCAAAACGGCTCCATAACTTTTGAATAATTGGTTTTCATAGACCCTTCTTCATCAAATTCATTCATATATAGGTTGGCGTATGCTGGGGCGACGTTGGAACCCATTGCTGTTCCCTTCACCTAGATGAACAATCCTCCTGGAAAAGAAAATAATTCCAGTATAAGATAAGTGAGAGTAGTTTTTCAACAAACAGGCATTGAAGTTTAGTATATCTGCCACTACCTATAAGTGTTTTATTTATAATGGCAATCCCAGTTTCATGCTTGATAGAGGTATACAAGCTTTTCACATCCATAGTAAATAGCAAATATTTGCCTGTAGGTAGTTCTAACAGTTTGGCTCTGTCTAAAAATGACTTGTATCCTCAGATAGCTTGATATTTTAATAACCTCTGGCTGTAGCAATTTGTCAATAAACTTAGAGATATTTGTATGAACATATAAATTTGTTTAGATCTTTATGTACTTTCGGGGACAGTATAGAAAATTGGGGTTCTGGGTTTTTCAATATAGAGGTAATCAGCTAGTTTTTTTGTCTATAATGTCAAATTTAACAAATGATCTGAAATACATCGTATTTCCTTCTGAATCCTATTTACTGGATTATATGTAATTTTTTTATAGGTTATAGGATCCTGTAGTTGCCCTCTTATTTCATTGACATAATAGCTTTTATCCATAACTATAGTCGCCCCACCCTTGTCTGCCCCTTTAAGAACTATTTCTTCATTAATTTTTAATGATTTCAATGCCTGATTATCACTCTTAGAAAAATTAGTCTGCCTTTTTACATCTGTAGTCTGGTCTTATCCTTTTTCTTAGATTCAGGATATAACTGCTCAACTTCTTTCTCCACTAAATTAATGAACGTGTTAATACTGTGATTCACTACAGTAGGGCAAAATGAACTCTTTTTTTCTAAGGCCCAAATGATTGCAATGACAATATACTTTTATTTTGTCTACTAACAACATTTGTTTGTTTTATATCTTCCCTGACCACACTTTGAGCTTAATGTTCCTGAAAAATTTATAAAGGTCTTTGGCCAGTTCAAAATAGTCAGTCTCCTGATATGGCAAAAGGTTAGTCCCTCTATTAAGTACATAAAGTTCCTGTGGTGTTAGGGCATGCCGTGATATATTTTCCACTGTATCCTGTGATGTAACTATTTATTGCTGGTCTTCCGTTGTAACTTCCTTACTCGTTCCTCTGCAGATCGTTGTTTCTCGCGACTCTTCCTTTCCGTTGTTTGCGGCCTCCCCGGCGATATCACTGTTGCCGTCGCTCTGATCTAAAGGGAATGCTCCTTCCAATGACGTATTGCCCGGAGCTGTTGTATCCCGTGACTGAATCCCTCTTCTCCGATTGGCTCTTCTGCCTGCAACGGGTCTACGTGTGATTGGTATCCCTTTTAACCACCACGCCGCTTGTAAACTTTACCAGATCTGTAATCGTCCTCATCTCTCTGGAACTTGGTTCTTTTCACCTCCTTAATGGCTTTCCTGTTCCGTGAGGACCCTCTCATCGATCTTCCTGTCAGATCTTCCACCTCCTCTGGGTAAGTGTAGCGAGTAACTCTACTCTCTGCTTTTTTGTGGTATCTGTTTGTACTTCAAATTTCTTTTAGCAGTGATTCCACAGTCCACACCATCAAATCGTAGGAACACTTATTTAATATAGCTTCGAATCTCTCACAGTATTCCTTTTTTCTCTTTTAGTAGAGTCGGGCAGGTGTTCATTCTAAGGCCTCGGGGGATCCACCTTACCCTATAGTACTCTGCAAGGGTAGAGGCATGTATATCCCACTTCATGAGCTTGATTTTTTAAAGCTTCATATTCTTTACTCACAGTGGCAAAAGGAACTGTTCTAAGAAAGTCTCTGGACTCTTTAGTTAATGCAGTTATCCTGCCCGCATCCATATCACAGTATGCAAATGTCCTTGCTGCCATCTGTCATGGTGGTATGGTCTTTTTCCTTTTGCACTTCTCTTGTATAAGTATGCACGTTCCCTGCAGTTCACTCCACAGCACACAACGTTGGGAAACAGCACTGCTTAGTAAGTGCTCGGTGTAGGGTTAACTGCAATACCCCATCAATACTAAATATATCACACTTCACCAGCGCTATGATTCTTTAAATCTTTGAAATTTTTATTATAAACCCATTAAAACAAGCGACGTTTCGGGGTAATCCCCTTAGTCATGCTCTATGTTACATACTGTCATTTTCATGCTTTTTAAACACATTCGCCTTGATAACGAGTTCTGTGTTAGCCTTAAAAAGCAGCGTTGAGAATGTCCCAACGCTGCTTTTTAACGCCCGCTAGTATTACAAGTTTGCCAGGTACAGGTGTACCGCTCACCTTTTCTTCCGTGACTTTTGGCTACCGCAAATCCCCTTACGTCAATTGCGTATCCTATCTTTTTAATGGGATTTTCCTAAACGCCGGTATTACAAGTCTTGGAAGAAGTGAGCGGTAGACCCTCTCCTGTCCAAGACTTCTACATTTAAAGTTAGTAGTTAAGAGTTTTATGGGGCTAACGCCGGAACATAAAACTCTTAACTAAAGTGCTACAAAGTACACTAACACCCATAAACTACCTATGAACCCCTAAACCGAGGCCCCCCACATCGCAAACACTATAATAAAATGATTTAACCCCTAATCTTCTGACCGGGACATCGCCACCACTTTAGTAAATGTATTAACCCTAAACCGCCGCACTCCCCGCCTCGCAAACACTAGTTAAATTTTATTAACCCCTAATCTGCCAGCCCTAACATCACCGACACCTATCTACATTTATTAACCCCTAATCTGCCCACCCCAACGTCGCTGCTACTATAATAAATTTATTAACCCCTAAACCTAAGTCTAACCCTAAGTCTAACCCTGCCTAACTTAAATATATTTAAATTAAACGAAATAAATTTACTACAATTAAATAAATTATTCCTATTTAAAACTAAATACTTACTGATAAAATAAACCCTAAGATAGCTACAATATAACTAATAATTACATTGTAGCTAGCTTAGGATTTATTTTTATTTTACAGGCAACTTTGTATTTATTTTAACTAGTTACAAATAGTTATTAAATAGTATTAACTATTTAATAACTACCTAGATAAAATAAGTACAAATTTACCTGTAAAATAAATCCTAACCTAAGTTACAATTACACCTAACACTACTCTATATTTATATAAATAAATAAATTAACTAAATTAAATTAAACTAATTACAATTAAATTAAATAAACTAAATTACGGGGGGAAAAAAACACTAAATACAGAAAATAAAAAAAGAATTATAAGAATATGAAACTAATTACACATAATCTAATCCCCCTAATAAAACAAAAAAAGCCCCCCAAAATAATAAAATTCCCTACCCTATACTAAATTACAATTAGCCCTTAAAAGGGCCTTTTGCCGGGCATTGCCCCAAAGTAATCAGCTCTTTTACCTGTAAAAAAAATACAATGCCCCCCCAACATTACAACCCACCACCCACATACCCCCTACTGTAAAACCAACCCAATCCCCCTTAAAAACCTGCATCTTCTATCTTCATCCTTCGCTGCACGGAGCGGGTCCATCTTCCATCCAGCTGACGCGGAGCATCCTCTCAATTGAAGTCCTAACAAAGAATGAAGGTTCCTTTAAATGACGTCATCCAAGATGGCGTCCCTTGAATTCCGATTGGCTGATAGGATTCTATCAGCCAATCGGAATTAAGGTAGGAAAAATATGTTTGGCTGATGCTATCAGCCAATCGGATTGAAGTTCAATCCGATTGGCTGATCCAATCAGCCAATAGAATTGTACCTTGCATTCTATTGGCTGATGGCATCAGCCAATCTGATTTTTCCTACCTTAATTACGATTGGTTCATGGAATCCTATCAGCCAATCTGAATTAAAGGGACGCCATCTTGGATAACGTCATTTAAAGAACCTTCATTCTTCATTAGGACTTCGATTGAAGAGGATGCTCCGCATCAGCTGGATGGAAGATGGACCCGCCTCCGCTCCGAAAAGAATGAAGATAGAAGATGCAGCCTTGAATGAAGCCTTCTGCCGTCTGGAGGACCTCTTCTGCCCCGATTCGGATGAAGACTTCTGCCGTATGGAGGACCACTTGTGCCCGGCTGGGTGAAGATGACTCAAGGTAGGGTGATCTTCAGGGGGTTAGTGTTAGTTTTTTTTAAGGGGGGATTGGGTGGTTTTAAGGTAGGGGTATGTGGGTGGTGGGTTGTAATGTTGGGGGGGTATTGTATTTTTTTTTACAGGTAAAAGAGCTGATTACTTTGGGGCAATGCCCCACAAAAGGCCCTTTTAAGGGCTATTGTAATTTAGTATAGGGTAGGGAATTTTATTATTTTGGGGGCTTTTTTATTTTATTAGGGGGGTTAGATTAGGTGTAATTAGTTTAAAATTCTTGTATTTCTTTTTTTATTTTCTGTAATTTAGTGTTTGTTTTTTTTCGTAATTTAGTTTATTTCATTTAATTGTAATTAGTTTAATTTAATTTAGTTAATTTATTTATTTATAGAGTAGTGTTAGGTGTAATTGTGACTTAGATTAGGATTTATTTTTACAGGTAATTGTGTACTTATTTTAGCTAGGTAGTTATAAATAGTTAATATACTATTTAATAACTATTCTACCTAGTTAAAATAAATACAAACTTGCCTGTAAAATAAAAATAAACCCTAAGCTAGATACAATGTAACTATTAGTTATATTGTAGCTATCTTATGGTTTATTTTATAGGTAAGTATTTATTTTGTAAATAGGAATAATTTATTTAATTGTAGTTATTTTATTTAGATTTATTTAAATTATATATAATTTAGGGGGGTGTTAGGGTTAGGGTTAGACTTAGGTTTAGGGGTTAATAACTTTATTATAGTAGCGGCGACGTTGGCCGGCGGCAGATTAGGGGGTTAATTAACTTAATATAGTTGCGGCGACGTTGGGGGGGCAGATTAGGGGTTAATAACTATAATATAGGTGTCGGCAATGTTGGGGGCAGCAGATTAGGGGTTTATAAGTATAATGTAGGTGGCGGCGGTGTCCGGAGCGGCAGATTAGGGGTTAATAGTATAATGTCGGTGGTGGCAGATTAGGGGTTAATAAGTGTAAGATTAGGGGTGTTTAGACTCGGGGTCATGTTAGGGTGTTAGGTGCAGACATATTTTTTTCTTTCCCCATAGGAAACAATGGGGCTGCATTAGGAGCTGAACGCTGCTTTTTTGCAGGTGTTAGGTTTTTTTTTCAGACAGCTCAGCCCCATTGTTTTCCTATTAGGGAAATCGTGCACAAGCACGTTTTGCCCAGCTTACCGCTACCGTAAGCAGCGCTGGTATTGAGGTGAGATGTGGAGCTAAATTTTGCTCAACGCTCACTTTTCTGAGGCTAACGCCGGCTTGAAGAAAACTCGTAATACCAGCGTTGTTTAAAGGAGCGGTAAGAAAAAAAGGAGCGTTAGCACCGCACAGCCTTACCAACAAAACTCGTAATATCGCCGATTATTTCTCGCGCAAAAATTTTTTAACTTAAACTCTTGCTCCATCTTGTGGCTATTTCTTGTATTAAATTTTGTTAAATGACACAAGTAATCAATTTAAAACAATGTACCACCTTGAAAGACAGAGTAGCAATAAGATACAGTTTGCAAAAGTAACAAAATCTTGATCTGTATGATATAACTTTCATATTTACAACGACCATTTTCTAATTATATCCACAGTAATTTGTTGAGATAAAAAAATTATTATACCAAATTAATATTTTAAATTGAGTGTAACATATATCACCAAGCATTATTATACTAATACTGTAATGTATTTGCTATTTTACTATTGATGTGAAAAGCTTGTACACCTCTATCAAGCATATGAAACTGGGATTGCCATTATAAATAAAACACTTATAGGTAGTGGCAGATATACTAAACTTCAATGTCTCGTTTGTTGAAAAACCTACTCTCACTTATCTTATACTAGAATTATTTTCTTTTCCAGGAGGATTGGTTTATCAGGTGAAGGGAACAGCCATGGGTTCCAACGTCGCCCCAGCATACACCAACCTATATTTGAATGAATTTGAATAAAGAAGGGTCTATGAAAACCAATTATTCAAAGCTTATGGAGCCGTTTGTGGCGTTACATCGATGATGTGTTTGGCGTGTGGTGGGGCGACGTTGGAACTCTTGAAAGTTTGTAATAGAACTTAACTCTGAGGTAAGAGATTTACAATTTACTGTTACACATAGTGAGGAGTCAGTCACCTTCTTCGACACCAGGATATCCAAGGGAATTAATGGGTTAAAAATTTGACTTATTCACAAAAGAAACAGATAAAAACACACTATTAAAATACGATAGTTTTCATCCCAAGATGAAACTTCTAAGAGACAACTTCTAATGAGTGCAGAGGATAGTGAGTGATGACACTGAGAGAGAATTGCGACTTAAACAAATGAAAGGTAAATTTCTAGAGAGAGATTACCCTGCAGACTAATTGATTAAAAAATAAAAGAGGTTAAAACACCCTGCATATAAAAAGAAAAAAGGAGAAAAGTGAGAGAATGGTCTTTGTATCTCAGTACAGTCCTTACAGTAATAAGATCATAGGGGCAATCAAGAAATACTGGCATTACTTAAAAACTGTAATTCAGATATTAAAATACTACAGGAAACCCCATTTGATGGCCTTTAGATGTGTAAAGAGTATAAGGGACCATTTAGTTAAAACTAATATAGGCCCCGGTAAAGGTAACAAACAAACCCTATATAGGAAGCAAAAGGAAGGGGAGCGTATCCCTGTCTGGGGTGTATGAGCTGTAGTTCCATAATCAAGGGTCCTCACTTTTTTCACCCACATAGTGGGAAAAGGTACAATATTGATGGTTTTTCACCTGTGACAGTACATTTGTTATGTATCTTATCAAAGTCCCTGTTCTTGTTTTACCTTGGGGGAAACAACACAGAAGGCGAGAGAACAAATGAGCCAACATCGCTCTAATATTCGGAGAGGCAATTTGGAGGCCCCATTATCCAAGCATTTCATTGAACGGGACACTGGGATAAGTCAGTTACGATGGCAGATCATAGAACACGTAAGTCAACCCCAGAAATGGTTTGGATAGAGAGAGGCTACTTAGACAAAGAGAGACATGTGGATCCATAAAATGGAGACACTCATGCCTAAGGGTCTTAATAAAGATTTTGACCTAACTTGTTTCATGTGAGAATAATGACTAAAAGTTTGTTTGAAAAAATAAGGATTTTTCCTCCTTAATATATCTCCAAAGGTATGTTCTAGTTATCCATAACAGTATTAGCATAATAATGCTTGGTGATATATGTACACTCAATTTAAAAATTTATTTGGTATAATAATTTATTTATCTCAACAAATTACTGTGGATATAATTAGAAAAAGGTTGTTGTAAATATGGGGAAGTTTGGAGTTCACCTTGTATCCAGAAAGCCTACCTTGCAATAAAACTTTTCCTTGACACCTGGGCTCAGCTTTCTTCTTCCTCATTTTGTTGTAAATATGGAAGTATATCATACAGATCAAGATTTTGTTACTTTTGCAAACTGTATCTTATTGCTACTCTGTCTTCAAGGGTTGGTACATTGTTTTAATTGTTACTTGTGTCATTTACAAATGTAATACAAGAAATAGCCACAAGATGGTGCAAGAGTTTAAGCTATAAAAAATTTGGTGCAAGAAATATTGTGTTTAAAAAGCATGAAAATGACAGTATGTAACATAGAGCATGACTAAGGTATTACCCGAAACATTGCTTGTTTTAATGGGTTTATAATAAAAATTTCAAAGATTTAAAGAATCATAGTGCTGGTGAAGTGTGATATATTGCCCTTTCCTTTTGACCTATACTTATCTAAAGACAGTTCAAATATATTCCATAGCGCCCTTCGTGTATCTTCTTCACTATTTTTGCCTTAAGGTGCCCATATAAGGAATGCACTAGGCAAAGGTAAGTATCCCCTTGGGCCGCTACCTTCCTAGCCACCACCTGACCTTGTGCTCATCCTACACTCCTATCAGGGCATAACCCACTGATTGAACCTCCACCAACCCTGTAACACCAGCTTTAGCTTTGGAATGTTTTTGGCTGCCATTTTCTTAATCCATCAAAACATCTGCTGCTGCCCTTTACCCACTGCCCCAGCCCTCCCTCTATCAGAACCCTTAGTCACTAGTAGATGAACCCGTGTCAGCGTGTATGATGTCTGGAATGCAGTACTTACCGCTAGAGCCCGCCTTGTCCTGAGTTCCTGCTTTCGCTTATCTGTGTTGCTGCTACAGCATCTGCAGTTAGTTCTCTACTAGACCCAGCGACCACCATGCCTAGACGCCCCCAGCATCCCTGCCTGATGATCCACTTTCGTTAAACTGTGAAGATAAAGCATTTTGGGAGTACTTCGGGTCATGAATGAGGCCCCTAGGTAGGCCTCCATCACCTCCCTGCTCCTTGTCCCACTCAGTCTCTCATACCTAGAGCTGCTGCTACAGCTCTTCTAATAATTTACTCATTCATCCCCATCCTGGGCATGCGCATACAACCCAGAATGGGCCTGTGGCCTAGTACCAGAATGTCTCCATTGCACACCATGCACAACCAAGCTCCCCTGTGTACCATCCATACCACTGTCATTAACCCCAAATTCTCAGGCCCCTGCAGCGATTTTCACTGCCCCAGTGGCACTTGGGCCCATGTGCTCATTATACCCTGTCACAATATACAATATTACACTCTCATCCCTTCATTCCATAATCCCTTGTGACTATCCAACCTTGAGAAACAACCGGACCCTCCTGCATCAACCTCTCTCTTCCATGCCTGTCATTCCTCCCTACAGTGCTCTCACGCACAGCTGGCCTTGCCCAGCCCATCACCACAAGTGCCTTCCCTTTGAGCTGAAAGGCCTGTCCAGCTGTTTTGCACCCTTCAGAGCTGACCATCGCCCCCTGAGACCCCATCGTGACCTGGAGACCTCCCTAACTAACTTACTTGGAGTACTCCTCTCGTGAGGGCCCATCCCTGCTGCGTGATCTTCTCCTCCTCACGTGCGGGCTATCCCTGCTGCATGATCTTCTCCTCCTCACGTGAAGCAGCGGCTCCTTCCCCACTCGATAAGTCAAAGGGAGGGTTGTGCAAGACACGTCACGTGAGGGGTGTGGCATAATGCTGACAGGCCTGCCGGGGAAGAAGGCTGCAATGAGCCACGATGCCCCGTCCCCAGCCCTGGAGCCATCCCGGGCACTCCACAATCCCCTCTGGGCATATCACCATGGCCCAAGGACTGGACAAGGGCCAGGATAGCAGACATGGATGCCGGGGGCAGAGGGTAACAACTGCACCACAACACCCCCTCCAGGCCCCAACTGAATCTCTCCTGCATCCATGCTGGCAAGTGCAGGTCCTGGGCAGCTAGTGCTCTGAGTGGGAGGGAAGAGATGTTGAGCTGCAACACTGTGGGTAATATGCGGATTATATGAGGGTGAAAGTCCCGAACTAGGTACCAGCCCTGCCTCTGCTGTGCTACCAAGAGGACCCAGCCTGATGAACTATCCTTCTCATTCCCTGCAGGGCCCAACTCCCTCCTCACCACACTTCCTGCCTCTAGTAAAAGACTTCCTAGAGGGGCTTTTTTGGGGTGTGGGGAGGTGCAGCATAATCATTGCTCTGATCTTCTCTTTCTCCTCTGCAGTCCCCTCTTTCTGGACATCACCTCTACAACTTCACAATATCTCTTTGGTGGCACAGACTTTCTCCTGGCTCTATCCATCGTCTACCAGCTTTAATCCAATAAAAAATTCTTCACAGGGAAAATTTCTCATTGAAGTCTGGAGATCACTGAAGAGGCCGGGATCACTGCTGCAAGACCTTATAAAGTTAAGCACAAACACCCGCCTCCAAATATGCAAAAATGTAACAAGCACTCCAGACTTCAAGTTGGTTATCTCTTAATGTTGCTACAGGCCTGTCACTGATACCAGGCTGCAAGGGTTTAACCCCTATAACCTTTCCCCTGTTGTTATCTAGTCTAGGTGTGAAGTGCTTTTCTGTTAATTGTGTGAGTCATCCATTGTCCTTTTGTAAGTCAGGATGTGATTAGAATCTGTTTAACTAAACATTGTCTGATGTTTGTCTCATTGTATAATATTTGTTTCTATTTGTGTAGTAACTACCCCCATGTGTTGGAAATGTCTAAAATCTGTGTTTTCTGTGCAATAAACCCCTACCCCCTATAACCTCACCCCTGTTGTTATCTAGTCTAGGTGTAAAGTGTCTTTCTGTTATTGTGTGAGTCATTCATTGTCCTTTTGTAAGTCAGGATGTGATTAGCATCTGTTTAACTAACCATTGTCTGATGTTTGTCTCATTGTATAATATTTGTTCCTATTTGTGTAGTAACTACCCCCATGTGTTGGAAATATATAAAAGCTGTGTTTTCTATGCGATAAAGCAGTTCTTGTTTCACCTGAATATGCTAGTCTGTCTAGTTATTTAGGTGAGCTCCAGCTAAAATCACTTTTCCTGGGCTACATAGCAGCCTGTTCAAGGCAGAGAAAGGATTCTCAGGCAGAGCTACCCAGCCTGGGTAGCTGGAGTCTGTCACAGGGTGGGACCCTGGGTACTGATGCTGTCGGGCATCAGGGGTGGCTACAGGCTGTGGTCAATTGCCAGCTACATAGCTGCAGTCGGCAGGGAGGAAGCAGGACCCGTTGGGCGGAGCTACCCAGTCGGGGTAGCTGAGGTATCTGTCACAAGGCCCACTAGAGGGCCCTCCACTGTCATAATCTCTAAATTGAATTTTAACTGCACACACAAAAACAATATGGTTTTAAGTATACAGATAATGACCCATGAGCACTAAAAGGTATCAGGTATATATAAAGTACCAAAAATGAATCAAAAGGCATCAGTCACATAGAATGCAAATTGAGAGCACTGAATATATCAGACACGTAGAATGAATCTGCATGGATACCAAAAGGTGTCAGCTATGTAGAACATAAGACACAAGCACCAAAAGGTATCAGACACATAGGCCTCTAGTTATCATGGTCTGTCTGACCTGATCCGACAGTGCGGATCAGATCCAACAGACCTCGCTGAATACGGTAAGCAATACGCTCGCCGTATTCAGCATTGCACCAGCAGCTCACAAGAGCTGCTGGTGCAATGCCGCCCCTGCAGACTCGCGGCCAATGGACCACCAGCAGGGGGTGTCAATCAACCCAGTCTTACTCGATCGGGTTGATTTCTGGCGATGTCTGTCCACCTGCTCAGAGCAGGCGGACAGGTTATGGAGCAGCGGTCTTTGTGACCGCTGCTTCATAACTTCATTAAGCTTTCAATGACAAACGTGAGTATGTCCAGGTATGTTGAACGTAAAGAGGACAAGTGATAAAAGGTATTAAGAAAGGGAAAAAGAAGGAAAAGATATGCCGTTTAGTTACAAATATTTCAGTGTCATTCGAATTCTTTCATCAAGTAAATACATAGATTACTTTACTCACCAAACAACATGTAAATGAGCAGGAAAAAATGCATAATGTGATTTATATTAAAGTGCTCTATCTCATTAATATGAAACATCCATCTACAGAGTCTATTAAAAAAGTTTTTTGCTAGTTTGCATAAGTTGAAAAGCCATTCCAATCAACAAGGAAAACAACACTTGAGACTAGATTTTACATGAAATAATTTCTTAAACTCTCACGCCTAGATTACGAGTTTTGTCGGTAAAAACTTGCGGAGCTAACACTCCTTTTTTTTCCAGCGCTCCCTTTAAACAACGCTGGTATTACAAGTTTTCTGAATGGCTGCGTTAGCCTCAGAAAAGTGAGCGTTGAGCAAAATTTAGCTCCACTTCTCACCTCAATACCAGCGTTGCTTACGGTAGCGTTAAGATGGAAAAACGTGCTTGTGCACGATTTCCTCATAGGATACAATGGGGCTGAGCTGTCTGAAAAAAAACCTAACACCTGCAAAAAAGCAGCGTTCAGCTCCTAACGCAGCTCCATTGTTTCATATGGGGAAACACTTTCTAAGTCTACACCTAACACCCTAACATGAACCCCGAGTCTAAACACCCCTAACCTTACACTTATTAACTCCTAATCTGCCGCTCCCGCTATCGCTGACACCTACATTATATTATTAACCCCTAATCTGCCGCTCCGGACACCGCCGCCACCTACATTATCCCTATGAACCCCTAATCTGCTGCCCTCAATATTGCCGACGCCTACATTATATTTATTAACCCCTAATCTTCAGCCCCCAACTTCGCCGCCACCTACCTACATTTATTAACCCCTAATCTGCCGACCGGACATCGCCGCCACTATAATAAATGTATTAACCCCTAAACCGCCGCAATCCCACCTCGCCAATACTATAATAAATTTTATTAACCAATAATCTGCCCCCCCAACGTCGCCACCACCTACCTACAATTATTAACCCCTAATCTCCCGCCCCAATGTCGCCGCTACTATAATAAAGTTATTAACCCCTAAACCTAAGTCTAACCCTAACCCTAACTAAGTTAAATATAATTTAAATAAAATGAAATAAAATTACTATAATTAAATAAATTAATCATATTTAAAACTAAATACTTACCTATAAAATAAACCATAATATAGCTACAATATAACTAATAGTTACATTGTAGCTATTTTAGGATTTATATTTATTTTACAGGCAACTTTGTATTTATTTTAACTAGGTACAAAAGCTATTAAATAGTTAATAACTATTGAATAGCTACCTAGTTAAAATAATTACAAAATTACCTGTAAAATAAATCCTAACCTAAGTTACAAATACACCTATCACTACACTATTAATAAATCAATTAAATAAATTACCTACAATTATTTAAACTAAAATACAATTAAATAAACTAAACTATAGTACAAAAAAAACAAACACTAAATTACAAAAAATAAAAAAATATTACAGGAATTTTATTCTAATTACACCTAATCTAAGCCCCCTAATAAAATAAAAAAAGCGCCCAAAATAATAAAATTCCCTACCCTATACTAAATTACAAAAGTAATCAACTCTTTTACCAGCCCTTAAAAGGGCTTTTTGCGGGGCATTGCCCCAAATTAATCAGCTCTTTTACCTGTAAAAAAAAATACAAGACCCCCCCCCAACATTAAAACCCACCACCCACACACCCCTACTCTAAAACCCACCTGATCCCCCCTTAAAAAACCTAACACTAACCCCCTGAAGATCACCCTAAATTGAGCCGTGTTCACCCAGCCGGGCCAAATTCTTCATCCAATAAGGGCGACGTGGTCCTCCATCCGGCAGAAGTCTTCATCCATCCGCGGCTCCATCTTCAAGACCTCCGACGCAGAACATCCTCCTCGGCCGATGGACTAACGGCGAATGAAGGTTCCTTTTAATGACGTCATCCAAGATGGCGTCCCTCGAATTCCTTTTGGCTGATAGGATTCTATCAGTCAATTGGAATTAAGGTAGGAAAAATCCGATTGGTTGATTTAATCAGCCTATCGGATTGAAGTTCAATCTGATTGGCTGATTGGATCAGCCAATAGAATTGACCTAACATTCTATTGGCTGATTGGCTTCTGGCCCGCTTGGATGAAGACTTCTGCCGGATGGAGGACCTCTTCTGGCCCGCTTGGATGAAGACTTCTGCTGGATGGAGGACCTCTTCTGCCCCGCGGATGGATGAAGACTTCTGCCGGATGGAGGACCACATCACCCGGATTGGATGAAGAATTCGGCCCGGCTGGGTGAACACGGCTCAAGGTAGGGTGATCTTCAGGGGGTTAGTGTTAGTTTTTTTTAAGGGGGGATCGGGTGGGTTTTATAGTAGGGGTGTGTGGGTGGTGGGTTTTAATGTTGGGGGGGTCTTGTATTTTTTTTTTACAGGTAAAAGAGCTGATTACTTTGGGGTAATGCCCCGCAAAAGCCCTTTTAAGGGCTGGTAAAAGAGCTGAATACTTTTGTAATTTAGTATAGGGTAGGGAATTTTATTATTTTGGGGGGCTTTTTTATTTTATTAGGGGGCTTAGATTAGGTGTAATTAGAATAAAATTCTTGTAATATTTTTTAATTTTTGTAATTTAGTGTTTGTTTTTTTGTACTGTAGTTTAGTTTATTTAATTGTATTTTAGTTTAGATAATTGTAGGTAATTTATTTAATTAATTTATTGATAGTGTAGTGTTAGGTGTATTTGTAACTTAGGTTAGGATTTATTTTACAGGTAATTTTGTAATTATTTTAACTAGGTAGCTATTCAATAGTTATTAACTATTTAATAGCTATTGTACCTAGTTAAAATATATACAAAGTTGCATGTAAAACAAATATAAATCTAAAAATAGCTACAATGTAACTATTAGTTATATTGTAGCTATATTATGGTTTATTTTATAGGTAAGTTTTTAGTTTTAATTAGGATTAATTTATTTAATTATAGTAATTTTATTTCATTTTATTTAAATTATATTTAACTTAGTTAGGGTTAGGGTTAGACTTAGGTTTAGGGGTTAATAACTTTATTATAGTAGCAGCAACATTGGGGGCGGGAGATTAGGGGTTAATAATTGTAGTTAGGTGGCGGCGACGTTGTGGGGGGCAGATTAGGGGTTAATAACATTTATTATAGTATTGGCGAGGCGGGATTGCGGCAGTTTAGGGGTTAATACATTTATTATAGTGGGGGCTTAGATTAGGTGTAATTAGAATAAAATTCTTATAATATTTTTTTATTTTTTGTACTTTAGTGTTTGTTTGTTTTTTGTACTATAGTTTAGTTTATTTAATTGTATTTTAGTTTAGATAATTGTAGGTAATTTATTTAATTAATTTATTGATAGTGTAGTGCTAGGTGTATTTGTAACTTAGGTTAGGATTTATTTTACAGGTAATTGTGTAATTATTTTAACTAGGTAGCTATTAAATAGTTATTAACTATTTAATAGCCATTCCGCCTAGTTAAAATAAATACAAAGTTGCATGTAAAATAAATATAAATCCTAAAATAGTTACAATGTAACTATTAGTTATATTGTAGCTATATTAGGGTTTATTTTATAGGTAAGTATTTAGTTTTAAATAGGATTAATTTATTTAATTATAGTAATTTTATTTCGTTTTATTTTAATTATATTTAAATTAGGGGGGTGTTAGGGTTAGACTTAGGTTTAGGGGTTAATAACTTTATTATAGTAGCGGCGATGTTGGGGGCGGGAGATTAGGGGTTAATAATTGAAGGTAGGTGGCAGCGATGTTGGGGGGGCAGATTAGGGGTTAATAAAATTTATTATAGTGTTTGCGAGGCAGGATTGCGGCAGTTTAGGGGTTAATACATTTATTATAGTGGCGGCGATGTCCGGTCGGCAGATTAGGGGTTAATAAGTGTAGGTAGGTGGTGGCGACGTTGGGGGGGCAGATTAGGGGTTAATAAATATAATATAGGTGTCGGTGATGTTAGGGAAAGCAGATTAGGGGTTCATAGGGATAATGTAGGTGGTGGCGATATCCGGTCGGCAGAATAGGGGCTAAATAATTTTATTATAGTGCTTGCCATGTGTGGGGGCCTCGGTTTAGGGGTTCAAAGGTAGTTTATGGGTGTTAATGTACTTTGTAGCACTGTAGTTAAGAGCTTTATGTTCCGGCGTTAGTCCATAAAACTCTTAACTACTGACTTTTTTAGGCGGTAGTAGTCTTGGAGGTAGAGGCTGTACCGCTCACTTCTTCCAAGACTCGTAATACCAGCATTAGGCAAATCCAATTAAAAAGATAGGATACGCAATTGACGTAAGGGGATTTGCGGTAGCCAAATTTGCAGAAGAAAAGTGAGCGGTACACCTGTACCTGCCATACTCGTAATACCAGCGGGCATTAAAAAGCAGCGTTAGGACCCCTTAACGCTGCTTTTTAAGGCTAACGCAGAACTCGTAATCTAGGCGTCAGTTCTTTAACTATTCAAAAAAAATGTTCGACAGCATGTTCAGTTTAGATTTTTAAAAAGACAATCACTACTTTTATTTTTTAAATAATATAAAATCTATCAAACACAATTTTAAATTATAGAATTGGTCAGGTTTGATTGACTGAGCGGAAATTGTTTGAATTATTTGAAAATGTCTTCTAAAGGTTTTATGTCACAGAATTTATATAAAAAATGTTAACTGTATATATTTTACAAACTTTCAACTAGATTACAAGTGTTGCGGTACGGCTTTTAATGCTAAAAGAATGGCAATTCCAGCGTATTGGCCATGAAAGCATATTACGGGTCGTGTCGGTATAGCTATACCGCAAGCATTTTAGCCTGTAACGCAACGTCCATTCCGCATTCAAATAAATGTTTTTGTGTGGGATTTTCCTAGCTCCGGTATTACAGTTTGTGTGGTCTGGCTAAAATGCTTGCGTTACAGCCAAAGGCGTAACTAGAAACCTCAGGGCCCCGGTGCAAGAATCCATGAAGTGCCCCCCCCCCCGCCAAAAAAAAAAAATTGATTTTGATACATCTTTGTTTTGCGCTATATATATATATATATATATATATATATATACTGTATATACATATATATATATATATATACACACATGCATACACACACACATATACATACATACTATAGGTATGGGATATCACAAGCCTAGCCCACCAGCATATTACTATATTTACCTGTGTGTGTACTTGTCTGAATAGGAAGCCTTGATGTTATTTTTTTATATTCAGCCATTCACTTTCCAGGTATCACAGACAAACTTTTTTTATTTTTTAACCAAAGCACCAGCTTTATCATACCTCCCAACATTTAATTTAGCAAAAGAGGGACACTTTTCTCCCCGTTAACAGAGCTCCGCTAGCCGCCCCCAAAAAATACAGGGGACACACATATTTACACACAAACATATTATACATACTAATACACACATATTTACACACTCTTACACACACACATTTACACACACTCATACATATTTATACGCACATACTGTAAATATTTACACACACATACACTCATATATAAACACACACATACACATTTATACGCACACACTGATAAACACATAATCACACACACATATTTACACAAACTTACACCTACACATATATACATTCACACACTCATACACATTTATACACACATTGATAAACACATAATCACACACACACACACACATATTCATATACATTCTGACAGCCCCCTTATCATATGGCTAGTTATTTATTAACTATTGACTAGCCAATTAGTGCTGTGTCATGCACAACTCCACGGGATAACAATGTTTTCTACTGTATATGGCATGGTATAAGGTTGAGTGGGGGGGTACTCTTGGAAAATTGTAAAAATGTATTATGTTATATTTAATATATAAAGACAACCACTTCCACAAATCCCAGAGAGGGGGATCTTCAAAGCCTAATGTTTTCTATTATGCACCATTATGGGATTACTCAGCTCACAGTACTGTCACCATGCCCCCGCGCTGCGGCACCCCCTCCTTCAGTCTGAGCAGCTTAACTTAGCTTATGATACGGACGCTTACCTGAGGTTGAACGGATTTCCACAGTTCCACTTCATTCTCCTCAGTAGTCTGTCACACTGGCCCTGGCTGTGAGCTGCTGCTGTGCTAGCAAGGGAGGGACTCCCACTGGACCCAGGACAGGTCCCAGACGTTGCCACGATACACACACTCCACTGTTGACACACTCCTGCTAGCTGCTACTGACTGCTGCACCGCACGTGCAGTCACGAGACAATTGTTGAGTAGATACATGTGCGTGCAGCCGCCAGTACTCAGAAGGGAGAAGAGAAGTCAGAGATCAGTGATTGTGTGTGCCGCCAAAATGGAAAGTTCCGGCCGTGCAGAGAGCACCCGCTATCCAGTAGACTCACAAAGTTAGTACAAACACTGACAATTGTGGCTTCATCAATGATCACTGGCATCATGTGCTGCTGCCTGCGCCTGGCTGCCCTAGTGCGACAGTGCCCCCTAAAAAATAAAAAATAATAATAATAAAAAAAAAAACAACCACCCGCCTTGTTGGGCCCGCCCCTGTTTGGGAGACCTGTTGGGCCCGGTCGCAATGGCGACCCTTGCATCAAAGTTAGTTACGCCCCTGGTTACAGCCTATACAGACACGAGCCATACCGTCATCTGAGAGCAGTAATTATGAATTTTGCAAAACAAAAATGTTACACAAAACTCATAACTAAACTGTTACAAAGTACACTAACACCCATAAACTACCTATTAACCCCTAAACCGCCACCCTCCCGCATTGCAAACACTGTATTAAACCTACTAACCCCTAATCTGCCATCTACATCACAACTATTAAATAAACCTATTAACCCCTAATCTGCCTCCCACATCGCCAACACTATTTTAATATATTAACCCCTAAACTGCCGCTTCCCGACACTATAATAAAGTTATTAACCCCTAAACCTCTGGCCTCCCACATCACCGCCACTAAATAAACCTATTAACCCCTAAACCTCCAGTCCCCCACATAGCCGCCACTATATAAACCTGTTAACCCCTAAACCCCCACATCACCAATGCTATAATAAACTATTAAACCCTAAACCTCTAGCCCCCCATATAGTAACTACTAAATTAAACCTACTAACCCCTAGACCGCTGGCCCTAAATTAAACCTAACACCCCCCTAACTTTAAATTAAAATTACAATATAACTATCTTTAAATAAATAAAAATTTACCTGTGAAATAAAAATAAACCTAACATTAAACTATAAATTAACCTAACATAACTATTCTAATAAAATAAAAAAATACTAACATTTAAAAACCTAAATTACAAATTTAAAAAAACCTAACTCTACAAAAAAATTAAAAAATCTAAAATTACAACAAAAACACTAAATTATGAAAAATAAAAAACACTAAGCTTACAAAAAATACATTTTGATTATTTTGTTTATTATTTTTTGTAAGCTTAGTGTTTGTGAGCTTGTGAGCTTGCTTGTGAGCTGCTGGTGCAATGCTGAATACGGCGAGCGTATTGCTCGCCGTATTCAGCTGTTCTGGCGGACCTGTTCCGCAGTGTCGGATCAGGTCCTCCAGACCTTGATAAATATGCCCCCATATCTCCACAAGGATATAAACAAACTGGAATCTGTGCAAAAGAGGTCTGCTTGGTCTAAAAAATAAAACTTATCAGGAAAGGTTCAATGACCTAAATATGTATAGCTTAGAGGAGAGAAAGGAAAGAGGTGATATGATATTAACTTTCAAGTTTATTAAGGGGCTTAGTAAAGCTGAGGATGTGAGTATTTTTTCATTAAAAGAAAAATTCAAGGATGAAGGGTAATGATCTAAAGCTGAATGGTTGTAGATTCAGGAGTAATTTGCAGAAACATTTCATTACAGAAAGGATAATTGATTAATGGAATAAACATCCACAAGAGGAGGTAATGATAAATACTGTGGGGGACTTCAAGAATGCCTGGGATATTAATAAGGCTATCCTAAAAACTAGATACATTTATACTTTTAGGAAATATTGAGCAGCAGACTTGTTGAGCTTTTGAGTTCTAGGCCAGAAAAACTAGTCAAGAAAGATGCCAAGCCATTGAGAAAGCTGGCAAGAGTTGGAGGGCTCCATTATGCCAGCGAACCCATTCAGGCTTTCCCCTTAAGCTCTGTGACAGCATGTTTTGCTTCAGTAACTAAAAGATGCAAAAATAGTGTAAAAGTATTGATTAACCGGCTCAAGTCTTCTTGCTCCTTTGGACCTAGTCACTACTTAAATGAAGCTACTGTCTTATATAAATATGTAATAAATAGTTTGGCAAGGCTGCCAGTGTGTTTTCATGTCAAGGATTAGGCAGTTCTATCAAATGTTACTTTTTCCCAAAATGTTTTAGGGTATAATATGAAAATGGGCTTTTACAAACAGGAATGAATGCCCAGTATTCAAGGAGAAATATATTGCAGCTATTGTGACTGAATTTGAATCCCAGTATCAGACTTGGCCTAAAGGAACCATAAACACTTTCATTATTAAAGGGATACTGAGCCCACATTTTGTCTTTCATGATTCAGATAGAGCATGTAATTTTAAGCAATTTTCTAAATTATTCCAATTATCAATTTTTCTTCATTCTCTTGGTATCTTTATTCGAAAAAGCAGGAATGTAAGCTTACGAGCAGCCACATCTTTGCTTCAGCACCTGGGTAATGCTTGCTCATTGGTGGCTAAATGTCACCAACAGTATCGGCTGCGTACCCTGTGACAGATAAGTGCCCTGTGTCTGCTATACCAGTGACAGCTTTCCTAAAACCAGCTGTGCCTGCTGTACCTACCTGGTATCCCATGACAGTCTTAACAACATTAAGGCTTGGTATCCTGTGCCTGCTGAGTATCCTGTGTCTGCTATACAAGTGACAGCTTTCCTAAAACCAGCTGTGCCTGCTGTACCTACCTGGTATCAGATAACTGTATCCCCCTCTATACCATTGGGTGTATTGCATAATTCAAGTAAAATAGACACAGGACTTTGTTACTGCAGCCCTAATAAAGTGTTCTGAAACTTGAATAGGACTTTAGTGTCATGCTTTGGGCCTATGTTCAAACTTGCTGTGTCTGTGATCTTTAATGTGAACTACCCACTTGATTGTTCAGTGTATCTATTCCTGTATTCTGAGTTCCACACAACCTAACCTCCTCACTCCCATTAACCTGGCATATGAGGATGAACCCAACAATAAAAACATTACTCGCTGTTTATCCTTTGCCTGCTGAGTATCCTGTGTCTACTATACCAGTGGCATCTGTTCTCAAACCAGTTGTGCCTACTGTACATACCTGGTATCCTGTGACAGTCTCACCAACAATATCCGATGGGTACCCTGTGCCAGATGAGTATCCTGTGTCTGCTATACCAGTCACAGCTTTCCTAAAACCAGCTGTGCATGCATTACCTACCTGGTATCCTGTGATAGTCTCACCAATCCTGTGCCAGATGAGTATCATGTGTCTGCTACACCAGTGGCAGCTTTCCTCAAACCAGCTGTGCCTGCTGTACCTACCTGGTATCCTGTGACAGTTTCGCCAACAGTACCACTGGGTATCCTGTGCCTGATGAGTATTCTGTGTCTGCTATACCAGTGACAGCTTTCCTATAACTAGGTTTGCATGCATTACCTGCCTGGTATCTTGTGATAGTCTCACCAATCCTGTGCCAGATGAGTATTCTGTGTCTGCTATAACAGTGACAGCTTTCCTATAACCAGGTTTGCATGCATTACCTGCCTGGTATCTTGTGATAGTCTCACCAATCCTGTGCCAGATGAGTATCATGTGTCTGCTACACCAGTGGCAGCTTTCCTCAAACCAGCTGTGCCTGCTATACCTACCTGGTATCCTGTGACTGTTTCGCCAACAGTACCACTGGGTATCCTGTGCCTGATGAGTATTCTGTGTCTGCTATACCAGTGACAGCTTTCCTATAACCAGGTTTGCATGCATTACCTACCTGGTATGCTGCGATAGTCTCACCAATCCTGTGCATGATGAGTATCCTGTTTCTGCTATACCAGTGACAGCTTTCCTCAAACCAGCTGTGCCTGCAGTACCAACCTGGTATCCTGCATGATAGTCTCACTAATCCTGTGCCTGATGAGTATCCTGCGTGTACTATACCAATGACAGCTTTCCTCAAACCAGCAGTACTTTCCTGGTATCCTGTGACTGGCTCCCCTGCAATACCATTGGGTGTATTGTACAATTCAAGTACCAGTATCCACTGGATTTTTTACTGCAGCCTACTAAAGTATTCTGAAATTTGAATAGGACTGTTACGGATACCAGGCTGCAAGGGTTAAACTCCTACCCCCTACTACCTCACCCCCTCTCATTTCTCAGCAGGTTTGGGCTCCTGAGAGCACCTGCAATCTCCCAGACCTGTTGTTTTGTAGTGTGATCTTTGTCAGAGAATAGCTGATCTCTGACCGGGAAAACCCTTCTAGGCTGGCCGGGCTCCTGGAACTCCCAGTCGGCCGCTTCACACTAGAAACCCGATAACTTTACCCCTGGTCGCTAAAGCGGCCCTTTGCCTCAGAGCTCTGCTCTTTTGGGGATTGGTAGCCCCTAGAGAGGTCAAGAGGTGGAGTGATTGCTGGAGGGGAGCTCCTTTAGGAACAGGGGTTTTGGAAACCCCTACCCCCTATCTTTACCGGGCTGAAACTCCAGTCCTCAGTAATGAATCATGCCACTTTTTGGACTGTGTTATCTGGAGACACCCTGGAAGTGCTCCCCTGGGATCACCCCAAAACCACCATCCTGGTGTCCTGGGTCTCTGTGGGACTGTGGCTGCTATGGCAGACGCCAGCCTGTCTGAAGGGGCGGGGATGGTGGGAGATTTGGGAGCATGATAAGACCCTGTGTTTGTGTATAAAAGGAGTGTGTGCGTTTACAATAAAATCAGTTCTTGTTTCACCTGGATGCTAGTCTGTCTAGTTATTTGGGTGGGCTTCTGCTATAATCACTTTCTCCACTACATAGCGGCAGGTTCCAGGCATTGGGAGAATCAATTGGTGGAGCTACCCAGTCAGGGTAGCCGGGATCCGTCACAGTGGTGGCAGTGGGGGGATGCTTCCAATTACCTGGAACATCCAAACCACCACCTGAAGTCCTTGGTGGATGGAAAAGGTATCACAGGCTCCGGAAGGATGAACTGCAGAGTTTCCTGCAAGCCCGAGGAGGAGTAGCTGGTAACAAGACAAAGACTGCCCTTGTAGCTGAGCTGATGGAGGGTGATCAGGCTAAAGAGCCGGCAGGTGGGTCGGATGACGACTAAAGCAGTAGACAGCCCAGTACCGCCTCAACCCCCCAGACCACCATGTCGGATCTCCAGAGACAGATCCAGTGGCAACTGGACCTCTATGGATCTAAGCCCCCTGGGGAGATTGTTTCTCGGGTCATTGCCAATGCCACTAAGGTACACCTGATGGAGCTGCAGAAGTCTATAGGGGGAATTGTGCCGGACCCCCTAGCTTCTCTTACCAGACCCAAGAAGCTACCCCCATGCCACCTTCCAGGCTTTCCAGGATAATGGGGCGGAGGAGATCGACTGCTATCTTCAGCTGTTTGAGACCCAGTGTCGGTTGCAGGGGTCACCAATGCCGACCGAGTTACTAATATTCTCCCAAAATTGGCCGACAGGGCCTTGGAGGATTGCCACACTGTACCCTCAGAAGACCAAGCCAACTATGATTGCGTGAGGGAGCGCATCCTTTCCCAGTATGGACTCATGCCAGAGGCGCACCAGCTGAAGTTCAGAGAACTGAAAAAACAAGAGGGACAGCCCTTTACAGAGTTAGCCCGGTCTTTGGACGCATGGTTTACGGGTTGCCACATAACCACCCTTGGTGAAGCGGTCATTTTTTGGAGCAGTTTTATAACCACACTCCGGCAGAGGTACGGGACTGGGTCAAGGACAAAAGACCTACCACAGCTGACCAAGCAGCCACCCTGGCAGGTCAGTATGTGGATGCCCGGTGCCAGGTGGCCCCAAAATGCCTTCCCATTCCCCGCTCTTCTACCACTCCTATTTGACCCCCAACAGTCCCCTGGCAGCCCCAAGCCTGGCCGGCTACTGTTTTCCTGGCTGGGACCAGCACTACAGGGGGGTGCTACAAGTGTGGACAACTTGGCCACTTCCAATGGTTCTGTCCAACAAAGCTAAGAAACCCCTCAGCCGAGCAGCCAAGGAACTCCTCCCCGGCCCAGTGGGGGACCACTCCAGTCAGGACCTACCAGGCCGCTGCCCACTGCGCCTATGCAGCTGGTCCTAATAGCTATGCAGAATGGCCAGATGAGGAAGTTGGCGTTCTGCATGAAGTCAGCTTGGTGACCCAAGATAACCGCCGGCACCATAGCCAGGACGTCTGGGTCAATGGTCAGGCAGTCCAGGGATTAAGGGAAACTGGTGCCACCATCTACCTGATCCAACCACACTTAACCCCCACATCCAGTTGAACCGGGAGGACCCTTGCCATTCAGATGACTGGAGGAGCCATGTTACATACCCCCACAGCTTGGGTACATCTGAACTGGGGAGATGGCTCCTGTGAAGTAGAGGTGGGCATCATGCAACAGCTACCAGCCGAGGTCTTGTTGGGAAATGACCTCGGCCACCTGGCCTCAGCCTTTGTGGGGAATAACTCCCCAGATGCCTACCCAGTAACCACTCACCAGAAAGCCAGATGCCAAGCTACTGCACCAGCTCCAGGGACCCAGGTGAGACATTCCGCTTGACTTCCCCTTGTCCCTGACTTTCCCCCCAACCCTATCTCCTGACCAAACCCCCTGGGTGTCCCCCTCCGACTTCGCCCTGGAGACCCTGAATGACCCGACCTTAGCCCCTTATCGGGTCTGAGTAGAATCTGACCCCCAGGGCCCCAGCTAGGACTGGTTCCAATGGGAAAGAGGGCTCCGGTACCGGATCTCCGAGAGGAGAAAAGGGTCAGTGCCCAAATGTCAGTTGGTTGTACCGAAGAGGTTTCAGTCCGACCTAAAGCGGATAGGACATGATATCCCTTTAGCTGGACATTTAGGCCAGTCCAGGACTCACCACCGCCTGACCCAAACATATTTCTGAATTTCAAGAATTACAGCAGACATTAGGGACTACTGTAAGTCTTGCAAAGTGTGCCAGAAAGTAGGTAAGACTGGAGACCATACTAAGGCCCCCCTGCACCCCCTCCCCATTATCAATGAACCCTTTAGCAGGATTGCAGTCAATATAGTGGGTCCATTAGCTCGACCCAGCCCCTCGGGAAAAAGGTACATCCTTACAGTAGTAGACTATGCCACTAGATACCCGGAGGCAATCCCCTTGGCCAATATCCAGGCGGAGACCACAGCAGATGCAATGCTCCGGATATTCACCAGGGTAGGCTTCTCCTGGGAGGTGATTTCTGATCAGGGAACGCAGTTCACTGCGGAAATCACCCAGCAGTTGTGGAAATTGTGCTGGATCAAACCTCTGCATATTGCCCCCTACCATCCCCAGATAAATGTGCTATGTGAGCAGTTCAATGAGACCCTTAAGCAGCTGCTTAGGACATTCTCAGCCACTCACTGGGACTGGGAAGATTCCTGCTGCACCTCCTTTTTGCATATAGAGAGGTGCCCCAGAAATCCACAGGCTTCTACCCATTTGAATAATTGTATAAGAAGATAAGGGGACACATTGACTTATTAAGAGCCCATTGGGAATGGACTACAGGGGGGAAGAACACTCCATTGTGGGGTACGTTCTTCAGCTCAGGGACTGACTGAAGGATCTCGACGAAAAGAGAACCTTTGGGTCACCCAACGTAAACAAAAGAGGTGGTACGACCGGAATGCTCGTACCTGAACCCTGACAATAGGACAGAAGGTCCTCATCCTGAAGCCTGTAAAAACAGACAAGCTACAGGCCTCCTGGCAAGGACCCTACCGGGTAGTAGAACAACTGAATGACACCACCTACCTGGTCGCCAAATGCTCAGATGACCGGGTCTGCCGGACCTTTCATGTTGAAGGCCTATGTAGAAAGAGCCAAGGATGTGGCCACTATCTGTGCTTAGGCAGTGGAGGACTCTGAGAGTCTTCCAATGCCAGAACTCCCCGGACCAGGTAAGACCCCTAAAGGCGTGGCCGACATACCCCTAGATGAGAGGCTAGGGACTGCACAGAGAGAGCAAGTCCGACACCTCCTGTAAGAGAGACAAGATATATTCTCCACTGTCCCTGGGTACACCACAACAGCCATACACAGATTGGAGACCCCGGGACAGGCTCCCCTGTAACAGGCAGCCTACAGGGTTCCAGAGGCAGTCAGGGACAGCATGCACTGTGAGGTTCGGGGAATGCTGAACCTTGGTGTTTTTTAACCTGTCCAGCAGTCCTGGGCCTCTCCGCTGGTGATAGTACCCAAAAAGGACAGGACTACCCAGTTCTGCATCGACTACCGTAAGCTCAATGACAGAAACACCACTGACGCCTGCCTTATACCCACAGTCGATAAACTATTAAATAGAATTGCCCGCAGCAACTTACTGACAACCCTCGACCTCTGCAAGGGATACTGGCAGATCATTTAGACACTAAGTCCATCCCTAAGTCTACCTTCATCAACCCCTTCGGCCTCTACCAGCTCAAAGATATGCCGTTTGGGATGAAGAACGCTCCAGCCACCTTCCAAAGGATGGTGGATTGTCTACAGGACTATGCCTGCGCATACCTGGACAACATCGCCATCTATAGCGACACCTGGGAGGACCATTTGGTCCACTAGGCATAGTTTTAGATCACCGGACTGACTCTGAAGCCTGACAAATGTACCATTGGTTGCTCGGAGGTCCAGTACCTAGGCCACCGAGTGGGCTGCAGAAAGGTTTAGGCCCACTCCCCAAACTAAAGCCAAAGTGCTAGCATTCCTAGAGCAGTGCCCTAGCTAAACCCCTGACAGACTTGACCCGTAAACGACTGCCCCGACAGGTCCTGTGATCCCCCGAGTGCGAAGCTACCTTCCAGAGTCTTAAGCCCTTTAACTTTGACATTCAGTACAGGCCAGGAAAAAGCAATGGAAACGCTGATGGACTTTCCCGGCAGACTGAAGTGGCATAGATCCTCGGACAGCCCCAGGCCGCCACATCTGTGGATCTAGTCTGCCGAACTGGAAAGGGAGAGTTGTCACAGAAACCGGGCTGCAAGGTTAAACCCCTACCCCCTACTACCTCACCCCCTCTCATTACTCAGTGGATATGGTCTCCTGAGAGCAACCGCGATCTCCCAGACCTGTTGTTTTGTAATGTGAACTTTGTCAGAGAAGAGCTGATCTCTGACTTGGAAAACCCTTCTAGGCTGTCCGGGCTCCTGGAACTGCCAGCCGGCAGCACCTCACCAGATACCCGCCTAACCCCTCTCAGGCTAGCCATGCTCCTGGAACTCCTGGTTGGCCGCTTCACACTGGACACCCGCTAACTTTACCCCTGGTCGCTCCAGCTGCCCTTTGTCTCAGAGCTCCACTCTTTTGGGAATTGTAGCCCCTAGGGAGTACAAGAAGTGGGGTAATTGCCAGAGGAGAGATCCTTTGGGAACCAGGGGTTTTGGACACCCCTACCCCCTATATTTATCGGGCTGTAACTCCGGTCCCCAGTAACAAATCATGCCACTTTTTGGACTGTGATATCTGGGGAGCGAGAGCTTTCAAATGACGCCATGGAAGTGCCACATTCCCCTAGGATCACCCCAAAACCACCACTCCTGTGTCCTGGGTCTCTGTGGGACTGTGGCTGCTATGGCAGGCGCCAGTCTGTCTGGAGGGGCAGAATGGCAGGAGACTTGGAAGCAAGATAAGACCCTGTGTTTGTGTATAAAAGGAATGTGTGTTTTCCAATAAAATCAGTTCTTGTTTCACCTAAATGCTAGTCTGTCTAGTTATTTGGGTGGGTTCCTGCTATAATCACTTTCTCTGCTACATAGTGGCAGGTTCCAGGCATCAGGAGGATCCATTGGCGGAGCTACCCAGTCGGGGTAGGTGGGATCCGTCACAAGGACTTTAGTGTTCTGCCTTTGGTCTATGTTCAAACTTTCTGTTTCTGTGATCTTCAATGTAAATTACCAACTGTTCTTTTACTTATCACTCAGTAACGCTTTCAAAAGACTTTCATTGTTCAGTGTATCTGTTCCTGTATTCTGAATTCCACACACCCTAGCCCCCTCACTCCCATTAACCTGGCATATGAGGATGAGCAAAACAATAAAAAATCAAGAGGTGCATAAACATTTCCATAAAGGTACACACAACTACAGAAAAGTTAAACCTTGTTTATTTGTTGTAATTTCATTTATTCCTCTTATGTGATATGCAAAGACATAACGGTATGAAATATTAGTTAGCTGGAAAAATTATATAACCTAAGAAATATATATAACCTACGATATATAACCTAAGAATATGTACATGTTCATCTCAGTAACAAGCATAGCTGGGAATTGTACAACCATAGGATTTCTGATATCACAATTTGTATTAACTAGTTTATCCTCATAAAACTTGCTCTACCTAATTTATTTATATAAAATAAAAAATATATACCATTTGTTTCATAGATTTAAGAATCAGTTAAATTCACACAAATTAAGGCCTAGATTTAGAGTTTGGCGTTAGCCGTGAAAACCAGCGTTAGAGGCTCCTAACGCTGGTTTTAGGCTACCTCCGGTATTTGGAGTCACTTAAAAAAGGGTCTAACGCTCACTTTTCAGCCGCGACTTTTCCATACCGCAGATCCCCTTACGTAAATTGCGTATCCTATCTTTTCAATGGGATTTTTCTAACTCCGGTATTTAGAGTCGTGTCTGAAGTGAGCGTTAGAAATCTAACGACAAAACTCCAGCCGCAGGAAAAAAGTCAATAGTTAAGAGCTTTCTGGGCTAATGCCGGTTTATAAAGCTCTTAACTACTGTACTCTAAAGTACACTAACACCCATAAACTACCTATGTACCCCTAAACCGAGGTCCCCCCACATCACCGCAACTCGATTAATTTTTTTTAACTCCTAATCTGCCGACCGCCAACTATGTTATCCTTATGTACCCCTAATCTGCTGCCCCTAACACCGCCGACCCCTATATTATATTTATTAACCCCTAATCTGCCCCCCACAACGTCGCCGCCAGCTACCTACACTTATTAACCCCTAATCTGCCGACCGCAAAGCGCCGCCACCTACGTTATCCTTATGTACCCCTAATCTGCTGCCCCTAACACCGCCGACCCCTATATTATATTTATTAACCCCTAATCTGCCCCCCCTCAACGTCGCCTCCACCTGCCCTACACTTAATAACCCCTAATCTGCCGAGCGGACCGCAACCGCTACTATAATAAAGTTATTGAACCCCTAATCCGCCTCACTAACCCTATAATAAATAGTATTAACCCTAATCTGCCCTCCCTAACATCGCCGACACACCTAACTTCAATAATTAACCCCTAATCTGCCCGACCGGAGCTCACCGCTATTCTAATAAATGTATTTACCCTAAAGCTAAGTCTAACCCTAACACTTACACCCCCCCTAAGTTAAATATATTTTTAATCTAACGAAATTAATTAACTCTAATTAAATAAATTTATTTCCTATTTAAAGCTAAATACTTACCTGTAAAATAAATCCTAATATAGCTACAATATAAATTATAGATTACATTGTAGACTATTTTAGGATTAATATTTTATTTTACCAGGCAACTTTGTAATTTTTTTAACCAGTACAATAGCTATTAAATAGTTAAGAACTATTTAATAGCTACCTAGTTAAAATAATTACAAAATTACCTGTAAAATAAATCCTAACCTAAGTTTACAATTAAAACCTAACACTATACTATCATTAAATTAATTAAATAAAATACCTATAATTAACCTACAATTAAAACCTAACACTACACTATCAATACATTAATTAAATACAATATCTACAAATAACTACAATGAAATAAACTAACTAAAGTACAAAAAATAAAAAAGAACTAAGTTACAAAAAATAAAAAAATAATTTACAAACATAAGAAAAATATTACAACAATTTTAAACTAATTACACCTACTCTAAGCCCCCTAATAAAATAACAAAGACCCCCCAAAATAAAAAATGCCCTACCCTATTCTAAAATACTAAAGTTCAAAGCTCTTTACCTTACCAGCCCTGAACAGGCCCTTTGCGGGGCATGCCCCCAAGAAGTTCCAGCTCTTTTGCCTGTAAAAAAAATCATACAATACCCCCCCCCCAACATTACAACCCACCACCCACATACCCCTAATCTAACCCAAACCCCCCTTAAATAAACCTAACACTAAGCCCCTGAAGATCATCCTACCTTTCTTCACTCACCAGGTATCACTGATCCGTCCTGGCTCCAAATCTTCATCTAACCCAAAGCGGGGGCTGGCGATCCATCATCCGTTGGCTGAAGAGGTCCAGAAGAGGCTCCAAAGTCTTCATCCTATCCGGGAAGAAGAGGCGGATCCAGACCGGCAACCATCTTGATCCAAGCGGCAATCTTCTATCTTCATACCGATGACGACCGGCTCCATACTGAAAGACCTCCACTGCGGACCCATCTTCTTCTGGCGATGTCCAACTGAAGAATGACGGTTACTTTATGGGACGTCATCCAAGATGGCATCCGTCGAATTCCTGATTGGCTGATAGGATTCTATCAGCCAATCGGAATAATAGATAGGAATATTCTGATTAGCTGATGAATTCAGCTCCAATCAGAATCAAGTTCAATCCGATTTGCTGATCCAATCAGCCAATCAGATTGAGCTCGCATTCTATTAGCTGATCGGAACAGCTCCAATAGAATGCGAGCTCAATCTGATTGGGCTGATTGGATCAGCCAATCGGATTAGAACTTGATTCTGATTGGCTGATTCCATCAGCAATCAGAATATTCCTACCTTAATTCCGATTGGCTGATAGAATCCTATCAGCCAATCGGAATTCGAGGGACGCCATCTTGGATGACGTCCCTTAAAGGAACCGTCATTCTTCAGTTGGACGTCGCCGGAAGTAAGAGATGGGTCCACGGTGGAGGTCTTCAGGATGGAGCCGGTCGTCATCGATGAAGATAGAAGATGCTGCTTGGATCAAGATGGTTGCCGGTCCGGATCACCTCTTCTTCCCGGATAGGATGAAGACTTTGGAGCCTCTTCTGGACCTCTTCAGCCACCGGATGATGGATCGCCAGCCCCCGCTTGAATTGGATGAAGATTTTGGAGCCAGACGGATCGGTGATACCTGGTGAGGTGAAGACAAGGTAGGATGATCTTCAGGGGGCTTAGTGTTAGGTTTATTTAAGGGGGGTTTGGGTTAGATTAGGGGTATGTGGGTGGTGGGTTGTAATGTTGGGGGGGTATTGTATGTTTTTTTTTACAGGCAAAAGAGCTGAACTTCTTGGGGCATGCCCCGCAAAGGGCCCTGTTCAGGGCTGGTAAGGTAAAAGAGCTTTGAACTTTAGTATTTAGAATAGGGTAGGGCATTTTTTATTTTGGGGGGTCTTTGTTATTTTATTAGGGGGCTTAGAGTAGGTGTAATTAGTTTAAAATTGGTTGTAATATTTTTCTTATGTTTGTAAATATTTTTTTATTTTTTTGTAACTTAGTTCTTTTTATTTTTTGTACTTTAGTTAGTTTATTTCATTGTAGTTATTTGTAGGAATTGTATTTAATTTATTTATTGATAGTGTAGGTGTTAGGTTTAATTGTAGGTAATTGTAGGTATTTTATTTAATTAATTTAATGATAGTATAGTGTTAGGTTTAATTGTAACTTAGGTTAGGATTTATTTTACAGGTATTTTGTAATTATTTTAACTAGGTAACTATTAAATAGTTCTTAACTATTTAATAGCTATTGTACATGGTTAAAATAATTACAAAGTTGCCTGTAAAATAAATATTAATCCTAAAATAGCTATAATATAATTATAATTTATATTGTAGCTATATTAGGATTTTTTTACAGGTAAGTATTTAGCTTTAAATAAGAATAATTTATTTAATAAGAGATAATTAATTTCGTTAGATGTATATTATATTTAACTTAGGGGGGTTTTAGTGTTAGGGTTAGACTTAGCTTTAGGAGTTAATACATTTATTAGAATAGCGGTGAGCTCCAGTCGGCAGATTAAGGGGTTAATAATTGAAGTTAGGTGTCGGCGATGTTAGGGAGGGCAGATTAGGGGGTTAATACTATTTTATTATAGTTTTAGTGAGGCGGATTTAGGGGGTTAATAACTTTATTATAGTAGCGCTCAGGTCCGCTCGCAGATTAGGGGTTAATAAGTGGTAGGCAGGTGGAGGCGACGTTTGTGGGGGGCAGATTAGGGGTTAATAAATATAATATAGGGGTCGGTGATGGTTAGGGCAGCAGATTAGGGGTACATAGGGATAATGTAAGTAGCGGCGTGTTTACGGAGTTGGCAGATTAGGGGTAATAATAATATGCAGGGGTCAGCGATAGCGGGGCGGCAGAATAGGGGTTAATAAGTGTAAGGGTTAGGGGTGTTTAGACTCGGGGTACTTGTTAGAGTGTTAGGTGCAGATGTTGAAGTAGTTTCCGCATAGCAAACAATGGGGCTGCGTTAGGAGCTGAACGCAGCTTTTTTGCAGGTGTTAGGTTTTTTTTTTCAGCTCAAACAGCCCCATTGTTTTCCTATGGGGGAATCGTGCACGAGCACGTTTTTGAGGCTGGCCGCTTGTGTAAGCAACTCTGGTATCGAGAGTTGAAGCTGCGTTAAATATGCTCTACGCTCTTTTTTGGAATCCTAACGCAGCCTTTTATATGGACTCATTACCAGAGTTATTTTTTATGTGCGGCAGAAAAAAGCCGCGTTAGCTTTTCGGGTCGTTACCAGACAAAACTCCAAATCTAGCCGTAAAGAAATAAAACACAGTACTGAATGTAGCAAATCAAATATATTTGTTTATAAATAAGAACAATGATGTAATACATAGTACCAATTAGACTTGTGCACAGGCTAAAAACTCTATTTGTCCAAATTTTCTGAAATGTACCCGAATAGTTGTTACCAGTGCTATTTGGTATTTATTTAGTTTTAAACTAAACAAATACTGAATATTAGTTAAAAATTTAGCTTGATTTTCGTTAAACGAATGTAAATGTTCCAAAGCTACAGGTGAAAAAGTTCACCTGTAGCTTTATACTTAAAGGACCAGTAAACACAGTAGATTTGCATAATCAACAAATGCTTGCTAAAATCTGAACTTCAGATAAATAGTAGATTTTTTCTGACACATTTCAAAGTTATGTTTATTTCCACTCCCCCTGTATCACGTGACAGCCATCAGCCAATCACAAATGCATATACGTAAATTCTGTGAATTCTTGCACATGCTCAGTAGGAGCTGGTGACTCAAAAATTGTAAATATAAAAAGACTGTGCACATTTTGTTAATGGAAGGAAATTGGAAAGTTGTTTAAAATTGCATGCTGTATCTGAATCATGAAAATGTAATTTTACTTGAGTGTCCCTTTAACTTTGGCATGCAGTAGAGTTCACTAACCTGCTCCTCTTCTTCACAGAGCCTCGGCTACGCTAATAGGAGGATTAGCGCAGCACTAAAGCACCTTCTGGTTGCCAATCCACCAAAACCTTTATTTTTTTTCTAAAGTTTTATCAAATGTCGGTTTGTCAATCAGAAGCTGTACCACCCACCAATTCCCACAACAAACTCCCATGCCTTTGATGTAGCTTGATTACTATTTTCCATGCCAGGTCATTTAATATGGTGCTTTTTAAAAAATCAGGTAAACATACACTTGGGGACCTCAGATAATCAACTATGAAGAAGGTCCGAAGCAATTAGCACATTACCGCAAAAATTGGAGCTATTGTTTACAGTCTTTTTAATTAATAATTTTGTATAATAATTTATGCATGCATTGATTAAAATGATAAATAATTTGACAGACATTTTCAGTTAAAGATTTTTTTTAAGATGTGATTTGATATAATTGTTGACATATGAATATAATGTCCAAATAGAGCTTCTGAAAGAACATAGCATCCAATCATTCTCTACTAGAAAAATAATTAGCAAAATAGTGTTATGAGAAAAATATGACTCTTTGCACCTTTTTCAACTATAACTTAGAGGCATATTTTCAGATTTGTCATATTTCTGCACATTATACCCCACCGATTATTAAACATTTCACCATAGTAATTGATAAATTATTTAGGTCCATTTTAACAATTTACATATTTATAAAGTTTGATTCAAGTTGTAAACAGATAAGATTAGTGTATCATAAGCTACTGTAAATTATATAATTCATAAAGTGATGGTAAACTCTCCCCTTTATAAAAAAAAAATAGATCCAGAATGTCAGTTATATTTTAGATTGAGTTTAATTCATTTGATGTATATAACCTTGCTTTTTAATGTAGATATGAAATTTAAATACCCTGCACTCAGGCAGCCTACTTCAAAAGTCAGTTTTAACTGTTCTCCAATCAGCACTCTAGCTGCAACAAATGTACCTTAAGGCAAGAGCACTGATTGGACAACAATTCAAATCATTAGCGCACAGAAAAAAATTACTTTTGAAGTGGGTGGTAGAGCACAGGGAATTTAAGTTTAATATCTATACTGTATTAAAAAGTAAGTTAAAAAGCAACTGTTCGTTACAACTGATGAATTAAACTCCGTCTAAAATATCAAACATTCCAGATCTGTTTTTATAAAGGGGAGAGTTTACTTTATAGTACTGTAATAGTTATGTAATTTCTACACATAAATATGTTACTACCAATGGAGTAATTTCTGAGCCCATGATGGTACTTAACAAAGGAATATGAGTACCACTCTGAAATGTAAAATAATAGTACTTGAGAATATAACCTGTAATTTAGGATTCCACACCTATTTTTCTGGCAGATTGTGTGTCATCTCCCAGACGGAATAACTAAAAAGGTAAACATGCTCTAGCAGTTTATAAATTGGGACAGTGTCCATTGTTAACCATTTCTTTCCTATGGCATGGAGAGTCCACGATTCATTCCAATTACTAGTGGGATACTCACTCCTGGCCAGTAGGAGGTGGCAAAGAACAGCAAAGCTGTTAAGTATCACTTCCCTTACCCATAACCCCCAGTCCATTCTCTTACCTTGATCATGGAGGATGGTGAAGAGGTGTTTAAAAATATAATCCTTTTATGGGGTACTTTTCCCTACAAGCAAGGATTTGGGGGCTATGCTGTGTCCATGTCAATCTTCTTGGTAGGGAGGTAATGGTGGCTTCTTAGCAGTTGGGAAGGGGGTGAGGTGGTCCTTGCTTATTTCTAACACTTATGCTACCCCTTTGATAGAAAATCAGAGTTGTGTTTTCTCTGTTTGATCTTTTTCTTTGACAGATTTCCCTGACAGATGTTGATGTATCAGTTATAACCTTTGAAGCTGTGCTGCCCTGCAGCTGGATTCAAAGGTATGTGCTTTTGCCTTCTACGTATTGGGGACAGCACACTTTAGAGGTTAAACCTCTGTAGATCTTTTTGTATGGGATTCATTTATTTTCCTGGGTATGGGAATCTGAGTTGGGCTGTACTTCCTGAAAATGGGCATCTAACTATATTTTATTTTTATACAGGAAAAATATTAATGAGGAAGATTTACGAGGAATCTTTAGGGGTTAAATTTTAGCCCTAGATTTTGAGGTTGAGATGGCTGGAGGTTTCAGGGTTATTTTGTTTTCCCTGTTTTGGCAGTTTTTTGTTTTTAAATTTGGCGGGGGGGGTGCACGCTTAGGGGCTGGTGACGTTGTGGTCACATGTTTTTCCGTTCTTCCGCTTTTTTTCTCATAGCGTCTTGAGCTGCGGAGTGACGTGCTGCTTGGAGCTGCTGCTGGGGGCATTTATTATTTTAATCCCAGTTGCTAGTGGGAGCTCCTGGTTCTGGTGGGTTGAGTTGACCTCAGTCAGTCGAGGATATAGAGGTAGCGTTTTACTTCTGATCTCTTTTTGCAGTGGGGTATTTTACTTCTATTAAGTTTGTTTATTCTGTGAGAATTTTCAAATACTTTTGCTATTATGGACACTGAACTAGATGTTGCAGCTTCTTTAGTTAAAGGTTTACTTTGTTTAGAGACTCTCGAGTTATGCCTCCCATGCAATTGTGCTCCACATGTTTAGATCATTTTATCTTTAAAGATAAAATGTTTCCTGAGCTTGTTTCTCAGGATAATGCTGTCCAAGCCATGCCTCAGTTACCTCCTCAGACGCCTCATTCTATTTCACATGATGTGCTCTGCAGTTCCTCTCAACCTCCTTTTGGAGGTGTGTATTTACCTACAGATTTTGCTGCACAAATATAATCTGCTGTGTCCTGCAGCTTTTTCAGCTTTTCTGGTTTCTGGCTAAACGTAAGAGTAAGTCCAAGTATATTAATGTTGGTTCTGACTCAGCTAAGGCTGCATTAGTTAGTCTGTCACATTTATCCGATAAGTCCTCAGAGGCTTCTGAGGGTGAGTTATCAGATTCTGATACTGCTATAACCATTGCTACAGATTCAGACGAGATTAATTTCAGATTTAAGTTAGAACATCTCCAAGTGCTTGAAGCAGGTTCTTGCTACTTTGGATGAAGCTGATTCATTTGTTGCAGAGAATTCAAAGAGGTCTAGTAAACTTAATAGGGTATATGATGTCCCTGCATCTGTGGAAGTATTTCCAGTTCCAGATCGTATGGCAGATATTATTATTCAGGAATGGGATATGCTGGGGATTGCTTTTTCTCCTTTTCCTGCTTTTAAGAAAATGTTTCCTGTTGCTGATGCTATTAGGGACGCATGGCGCACAGTACCCAAGGTAGAGGAGGCTATCTCTACTTTGGCTAAGAGAACTACTATTCATAATGAGGATAGTTGTTCTTTTAAAGATCCTATGGATAAGAAGCTTGAGACTTTTTTTTAAAGAAAATGTATAATCATCAGGGTTTGCAGTGGCAACCTGTTGCTAGTATTGCTACAGTTGCAGTGGCTGTATCTTATTGGTGTGATGATTTATCTAATCTTATCCTAGAGGAGACTACTAAAGAGGAGATCCAAGATAGGATCAAAGCTCTCAAGTTTGCTAATACCTTTATTTGTGATGCCAATATGCAAGTTCTTAGATTGGGGCTAAGATTTCTGGTTTTACTGTTCTAGCTTGCAGAGCTCTGTGGTTAAAATCTTGGTCTACAGATGTTACTTCCAAATCTAAGTTGTTATCTTTCCCTTACAAGGGCAAAACTTTGTTTGGTCCAGGTCTGGATGAGATTATTTCTGATATTACATGTGGGAAGGGTTCTTTCTTACCTCAGGAAAAGACGAATAGGCCTAAGGGTCATCAGAGTTCTAATTTTTGTTCCTTTCATAACTTTAAGGGGCAAAAGTCTTCCTCTTCCTATTCCAAATTGGATCAATCCAAGTCCTCTTGGAGGTCCGGTCAGCCCTGGAATAGGGGGAAGCAAACCAAGAAGCCTTCACTGATTCCAAATCAACATAAAGGGGTTGCCCCGATCCTGTAATAGATCTAGTGGGGGCAGACTTTCTTTTTTTTGGGCAGGCTTGGATATGAGATGTCATGGATCCTTGGGCCATAGACATAGAGGCCTATCTATCAAAGTGTCAACCGCAAATATACGCCGGAATTCCGCATATTAATTGTTGTGAGATTGATCCGACCTAGTTATCAAAGCCTCAAGACCAGCAAAATTTGAAATTTGTGACGTAGCATACGATCCGCCGGTCTCAATCCAAAGCAGATCGATGCTTACGTCATTACAGATGTTCTGAATACACCTTCGGCTCTATTTGACACTTTTCTCCTTTCATCAAACTTTTTACAGGTACGCTCGCAGCTATTCGGACGCATCATACCTGGTTTTCAATCCGCCACCCTTGAGGCGACGGATGCCATAGAAATCAATGTATGAAAGCACCGAAAGCTTATGTTCAATGCTGCAAGACAATCATGCATACCCCATTGATTTCTAAGGTAGTAAAAAAAATAGGTTTACACCGAACACCCTAACATATACCCCAAGTCGAAACACCCTTAATCTGCCACCCCTGACATCGCCACCACCTACATAATGTTATTAACCCCTATTCCGCCGCTCCCTGACCCCACCACAGCCTAAATAAACTTATTAACCCCTAAACCTATGGCCTCCCACATCACCACCACTAACTAAACCTATTAACCCCTAAACCATCAGACCCCCACATTGCAAAAAACTAAATTAAGCTATTAACCCCTAAACCTAACAACCTCTTAACTTTAAATTAAAATTACAACATCCCTATCTTCAAATAAATGAAAACTTACCTGTAGAATTAAAAGAAACTAATTTTAAACTATTAATTAATCTACCCTAACTATTATACTACAAATTACATTAAACTACCAATCAAATCAAATAAATTACATATTAAAAAACCTAACCCTACTAAAATTATTTAAATCTACAATTAAACATAATTACAAAGTCCTAAAGTACAAAACAAAAAAAACACTAATTGGCCAAAAAAAACAAACACTAAATTACAAAAAATTACAAACCAAATGATCAAAAATAAAAAAATGACACCTAATCTAATAGCCCTATCAAAATAAAAAAAGCCCCCCCCAAAATAAAAAAAAAAACCCTAGCCTACAATAAACTACCAATGGCCCGTAAAAGGGCCTTTTGTGGTGCATTGCCCCAAAGATATCAGCTCTTTTACCTGTAAAAAAAAAATACAAACAACCCCCCAACAGTAAAACCCACCACCCACCCGACCAACCCCCAAATAAAATAATTATCTTAAATAACCTAAGCTATCCATTGCTACCCATTGCCAATAGGATTTGAGCTCTCGTTCTATTGGCTAATTGGAACAGCCAATAGAATGAGAGCTGCTCAAATCCTATTGGCTGATTGGAACAGCCAATAGAATGAGAGCTGCTCAAATCCTATTGGCTGATTTGAACAGTCAATAGGATTTTAGCAGCTCTAATTCCTATTGGCTGATTGAAATCTTTCAGCCAATAGAAATGCAAGGGACGCCATCTTTGATGGCGTCACTTGCATTGAAGTTCCAGTGTACGGCGGCAACCGTATGAAGAGGATGCTCTGCGCCGTATGTCTTCAGGATGGACCCCCTCTGCGCCAGATGGATGAAGATAGAAGATGCCGTCTGGATGAAGACTTCTTGCCGCATGGATGAAAACTTCTTGCCACATTGATGAAGAATTCGCCGACTGGATGAAGACTTCTTGCCACCTGGATGAGGACTTCGCCGGCTGGATGGACCCTTCAAGCGGGACACCAATAACTGGGGTTAGTGTTAGGCTTTTTAAGGGTTTTTTGGTGGGTTTTATTTTTAGATTAGGGTCTGGGCGGTAAAAGAGCGAAATGCCCTTTTAAGGGCAATGCCCATACAAATGCCCTTTACAGGGCATTTGGTAGCTTAGGTTATTTTAGATAGTTATTTTATTTGGGGGGTTGGTTGTATTTTTTTTTTTACAGGTAAAAGAGCTGATATCTTTGAGGCAATGCCCCACAAAAGGCACTTTTAAGGGTCAATTGGTAGTTTATTGTAGGCTAGGTTTTTATTTTTATTTTGGGGGGCTTTTTTATTTTGATAGGGCTTTTAGATTAGGAGTAAAACATTTTTTTTGATAATTTGTTTTTTTTTTTTTCATAACTTAGTGTTTATTTTTTTTTGGTAACAGTGTCTTTGTTTTTTTTTGTACTTTAATGTTTAATTGTAGATTTAAATAATTTTAGTAGGGTTAGGTTTTTTAATATGTAATTTATTTGATTTAATTGGTAGTTTTATGTAATTGCAGTATAATAGTTAGGATAGGTTAATTAATAGTTTAAAATTAGTTTCTTTTAATTCTACAGGTAAGTTTTAATTTATTTGAAGATAGGGGATGTTGTAATTTTAATTTAAAGTTAAGGGGTTGTTAGGTTTAGGGGTGAATAGCTTAATTTAGTTTTTTGCAATGTGGGGGGCTGACGGTTTAAGGGTTAATATGTTTAGTTAGTGGTGGTGATGTGGGGGGCCAGAGGTTTAGGGGTTAATAACTTTATTTAGGTTGTGGCGGGTTCGGGAAGAGGCGGAATAGGGGTTAATAACTTTAGTTATGTTGCAGCGGGGTTGGGGAGCGGCGGGATATGGGTTAAACATTTTAATATAGCTGCGTCGTAGTGAAATGGTATAAATAAAGTTGTGAAAAAACACGAATAGCAGCTTCATCGATAAACTGCTAGTTAACAACAGTCCGATGTTCATCGCCCTGTACTTGGTGCGCATGTTTATGACAGCTTTATTTATAAATATGGAGATTCTATTGAGATCCACGGCCCGCGTTGTTTGGCAATGTTAGGCGAGCGTATTGATGCCGGCGAATGCAACACAGTTTACGGTTTGATAGATATCCCCCATAGTATCCTACGGTTACAGAATAGGATTCAAATCATGTCCTCCCAGGGGCAGATCTACTTTCAAGGTTATCTGCAAAAGAGATAAAAAGAGAAGCTTTCTTAATTGCGTAAAGGACCTATCATCCCTGGGAGTAATTGTCCCAGTTCCCCTAAAGGAACAGGGTCTGGTATTCTATTCAAATCTCTTTGTTGTTCCCAAAAAGGAGGGCACTTTTCGTCCCATTTTGGATCTAAAGTGTCTAAACCAATTACTCAAGGTTCCATCCTTCAAAATGGAAACCATCCGGTCCATTCTTCCTTTGGTTCAAGAGGGTTAATTTATGACTATAGATCCGAAGGATGCCTATCTACATGTTCCCATTCACAGGGATCATTACCAGTATCTGAGATTTGCTTTCCCTAAAGAAACATTTCCAGTTTGTTGCCCTTCCCATTTGGCCTCCCTACGGCTGCCAGAATTTTCACAAAGGTTCTGGGGGCTCTTTTGGCAGTGGCCAGGGCGCCTTATTTGGACAGCCATTTTGGTTCAGGCACCATCTTTTCATCTAGCAAAATCTCATACAGAGATGTTGTTATCTATTCTACATTCCCCACGGGTGGAAAAGTTAATCTGGGGAAGGGTTCCCTTTGTTCCAGATACAAGGGTATGTTTTTTGGAGACAATTATAAATTCTTTGTTAATGAAGATTTTTCTGACGGATGTCAAAAAATCAAAACTTCTTGCTTCATGCCTTTCTCTCCAGTCTGTGATACATCCATCAGTTGCTCAATGCATGGAGGTGATTGGTCTGATGGTAGCTTCTATCGACATCATTCCTTATGCTCGGTTTCATCTGAGACCTTTGCAATTTTGCATGCCCAGACAATAGAACGGAGACTATTAAAATCTTTTGCAGAGGATAGCTCTGGATCCTCTAACAAGGAACTCTCTCTTCTGGTGTATGTCTCAGGATCATCTGTCTTGGGGCATGTGTTTCCAGAGACCAACCTGGGTGATTGTGACCACGTCCTTAAAGGTGCAGAATCTGTGGACTCAGGAAGAGTCTTCTCTTCCTATAAACATTTTGAAGTTGAGAGCAATCTTCAATGTTTTGACAGTTTGGCCTCAACTAGCTTTGCTCTGGTTTATCAGATTTCAATTTGACAATATCACCTCAGTGGCCTACATCAATCACCAGGGAGGAACTCAGAGTTTCTTAGCAATAAAGAAGGTGACTTGCATTCTTCAGTGGGTGGAATCTCTAGATTGTCATCTCTCTGCCATCCACATCCCAGGGGTGGACAACTGGGGTGCAGATTTTCTGAGCAGGCAGACTTTTCATTCCAGAGAGTGGGCACTCCATCAAGAGGTTTTAAAAATGATAACCCTCAGGTGGGGGGTTCCGGAGTTGGATGTGATGGCGTCTCCTCAAAATTCCAAACTTCCAAGGTATGGTTCAAGGTCAAGGGATCCTCAAGCCGGTTTGATAGACGATCTGGCGATTACTTGAATCTTCAATCTAGCATACCTATTTCCTCCATTTGCTCTTCTTCCATGAGTCATTGCTCCTGTCAAACAAGAGAGAGTGTCTGTTTTAGGTGTTAACCGAATGGTTGGAATGACAAATCATTGAAAACACATCAACATAAAAACAATTTCACAGTGTACTGTCCCTTTAAGGACTGACCATTTATAACATGTATATTACATATATATAACCTAGCCATGATTAGGAAACTTGTGTTATTTACCATTAAAATTCTACTTCTTTACTGTATCATAACCTGCATATATTTAAATAAGAGTCATCACAGCATAAATAATAACATACAGTGTATATTCTTTTCTTTTCTCCTTTTTTAACTCCTTGCATGAATCTTACATTACACACATAACATACTTAAATCAACCTCTTAATCATTTTACTAGAATGTGGCCAAAAGTCACGCACATCATCGCACTTACAAATTCCTTGGTGGAAATGCATTAAATCTATCTTCAGTCTTTTACATAAAACAAATATTACTTAAAACTAAAAATGCTATTAATAACACACATAATTAAGAACATACATATGACTTTAAAATCAAGTTACAACAATAACACTTTAAAATACTTCATTACAGCGTCAGATTTCTTAGCTAAGAAACATTTTTATATACACACAGCTCTAGTCTGAATGCTCACCATTCAGAAAAAAATGCACCAAGGTCAGCTTTTACAGAGATACACAGGTGTGGTTTGATCACAGTACAACTGCTGTGTTAACCAAAAAATAACAGAGGTGTGCCAAATAACCAATCGCAAATATAGATGTTGATATAGAGATACCGATTACAATCTTAATATACTCAGTATTATACCATGGATAAAGTACAAATAGTTATCATATAATCAAATATTTTCCAAGGAGGAAATGGGTGAACATAATAACATAGATAAAGTCCCTCTAGTAGGTGTTCAAACCAATATAGGAATTAGAAATGAAAAGTTCATCAATCCGATGGTGAGCAGCTCTCTTCAAGTTGTATGAAATAGATAGAATATGTCCTGAAAGACAAAAAGAAAAAAGAGGCGCTCTTGGTGCAGCAAGTTCCAATATATGACAATGAAACGTTCGTGATCTAGAATATATAGCCTGATGAAACGCATTGTTAGCCGAGAAACGCGTTGCAAAGCAACGTTTAAGTGTTTTTAATAAACAGAACTTTTTACTACTTTTTCTTGCTCCTGTGAAATTGTGAATATCCATAGCAGTTTGTGGATTTCCATCCTAGCTGATCACTGCAGCTTACCATGGAGGCTTCACAGTGAACCGGATGATTACTACCACTATCTGAGTGTCAGCATCGTTTGGCAGAGTCGCCATTGAGGAGTCAGCCGAACGGCTCTGAAGTTTCGGTCCGCCTACTATTGCACTGCATGTGCATATTAGTTTGTGAGTATATCATCTAGATCACAAACGTTTGGTTGTCATATATTGGAACTTGCTGCACCAAGAGCGCCTCTCTTTTCTTTTTGTCTTTCAGGACATATTCTATCTTTTACAGAGATACACACACACAAGCTTATATCAACTTACATACCGTAAATTCACTCCCAACAATCAGCAAACTTATTTTTAAAGACAATGAAAACATATTTTATTAACGTTCTCTCTCTTTCAGGAAAACATATATTTTAAACATACCAAAGGCATTTAGAAATACAATAAGATTAACTTTCCACCAAATTTAATATGTATCTGAAAGTGTCCGAATTTGCAAGGAATGGCCATTTTCCCAGCAGATTGAGACATAAACAAATTATTTTTAGACAGGGTAATAAATCCTCAGATATTTAGTGTGGATTAAACCTTTTACACGTAACACAGAACACAGTGAAACATCAGACAGACAAACACTTATTACACATACAATACACAGAATCTCTGGTTCATTACTGCAACACGTACAACAAAAAGAAAGAGTTTTCACATACCAAGCTAATTTTGTAAACTACTTCCTGTCATGTCACATTACAGCATTATGTGCATTCACAACACAATATGATTAGCAATGAAATAAGCAATTAGACATATCGTAAGGGTGTTACAATCACACAGAGAGCCTGACTTATCTGTATCTCAGCATTATTATCCATCTTTTGCTGTGAGCAGACCCCATTCTAACAACACACTACTAGCAGCAATAATATAATCACAATTACTTTAATATTATTAAGCACAGCTTGGCACAGCACAAATGAAAAAGCCTTGAAGCACAAGCAATTAAGGAATAAGTGTCAACAAGCAACCATTCAGTTCCAGTGATATTAAAGCTACACTATACTATATGCTAACATAAGGAAATTTAACCAAGGTGAGACTTTAACTCATGCTTTCTTTTGCACGCTTCACTAGCAGGACTCAAACCTGTCTAGAGCAGTTAATATAGTGCAAGACTCAAACTTGCGCTATAAATTACGCTAGGACTCAAACCTACGCAACCCCACACTTCCGCTGCAGGACTTAAACCTGTGCGTGGGAGATTAACCCCTTATAAAAGGACTTTAACCATTTATATATCACTAACACCATCTAGACTTTGGGTTTAGCTTCACAGAGGGAAAAGCAGAGTAAAAAAAACACTTATCTACTTACCCAGTGTGAATACCACGCTCTGACACCAGAATTGTTAGGCATTATTTTAAGGGGGGGGGGTGTCAGTTAGCACTTAGCAGTATTCTACACCTTCACCTGGAACTGAAAGGGTTATGTGACGATATATCTCAGATACAGAAATCAGACACGCAGGAAGTAAAATCTAATTACTGTTCTGTTTATTAAAAAGCGCACCATACTTTTATAGAAAATGGTTATAGTATATGGGGTTAAACAATGACGTATCATAATTGCACCATTTTACACAGCATAAGTTCAAACAAAGGGGCACAGTAAAAATATTAGAAAAAAATTATTATACCAAGAACTAACAGTTTTAAATAACGGTGTATCCATACGCATCGCCAAGGACATTACAAGGCCATTCTTGAGATTCAAGTATTTCTAACATCAGCATATTATTTTCTCACAGCATAATAAGCTGTTATAATAAACTATAATAAACCATTCTTAAGAAAATGGATGACTAAAGACAAAATGGCATCAGTATTGCTAAATATATTGTAACAGTCTGTGATCCTAATAGCTCCTGCTTGACCTCGTAGGATCTGGTTCGCGGATCTGATAAGGATGTCATCTCTTCCACCGTGGAAGTTGCCTCTCAGGAAGGACCTTATAATTCAGGGACCCTTCTTTCATCCAAATCTAGCTTTTCTGCAGCTGACTGCTTGGAGATTGAACACCTAGTTTTGGCTAGACGTGGTTTTTCTGATAAAGTCGTAGATACTATGCTTCAGTCGTGGATACTATGCTTCATAAGCCTGTTATTCATAAGATTTACAATAGGCTGTATTGCCTAATAAAATGTATACCTTAATACATATGCTAAAAGCAATAATTGAACTCCTTGCTATTCTTAATAGGTAAAATAGTTTATTCACAAAAGAAAAGAACAATCTAAAATAATAATGTATAATAACAACCTGTTTATATAAAAATAAATTAAATCACTACATCACCAGATAGTGCATCATATATGTCCCACTTTGGCTAGGTATTACCGTCAACTTCAGCCTGAACGATATAGAAGATATGGGAGTTGCAATATTATATCCAAATGACACGTCTGCCCTTGGATTGAGAAGTCCAGTGAAAGAAAGTCCCAGATCCTTTATATACACATTTAATAATAGTTCCTACATTAGTTTGTGCAAAAGAGGTTATAAAACTGTCTTTGGGGGGTAGTTATCAAACCGTCAACCTCAAATACGCTGGAATTCCGCAGCGTATTTGTGACGAGGCTGATTCGCCTTAGTTATCAAAGGCTAGAGACCCGGCAAAAGTAGAATTTAGTGACGTAAGCTTCGATCCGCCGGACTCAGTCCGACACAGATCGATTCTTACATCACTCCAGATGTTCCGCACACAAGTGTGGCACAATCTGACTACTTTTGCTAGTTATCAAAAAACTAGCAGGTACGCTCGGCACTTTTCAGCGTACCTGGTTGTCAATCCGCCGCCCTGGAGGCGGCGGATCCCATAGGAATCAATGGGAGTCTGACCATAGTGAAAGTACAAGTTTGTTGCTGCCAGACATCCCATTGATTTCTATGGGGTACACCCTAACATGTACCCCAAGTCTAAACACCCCTAATCTGCCCCCCTACACCGCCGCAACTAAATAAAGTTATTACCCACAAAACCGCCGCTCCCGGAGCCTACCGCAAGCTTCTCTATACATATTAACCCCTAAACCGCCGCTCCCTGACCCCGCCGCAACTATAATAAATGTATTAACCCCTAAACCGCCGCTCCCGGACACCGCCGTAACCTACATTATACCTAGTAACCCCTATCCTGCCCCCCTATACCGCCGCCCTCTATAATAAAGTTATTAACCTCTATCCTGCCGATCCCGCACCTCGCCGCAACTAAATAAATAGTTTAACCCCTAAACCGCCGCTCCCGGACCCCGCTGCAACCTTTATTAAACTTATTAACCCCTAATCTGCCCCCCCTACACCGTCGCCACCTATAATACATTTATTAACCCTATCCTGCCCCCCCTACACCGCCGCCACTGTAATATATTTATTAACCCCTAAACCTAAGTCTAACACTAACCCTAACACCCCCCTAACTTAAATATTAATTAAATAAATCTAAATAATATTTATATTATTAACTAAATTAATCCTATTTAAAACTAAATACTTACCTTTAAAATAAACCCTAATATAGCTACAATATAAATAATAATTATATTGTAGCTATTTTAGGATTTATATTTATTTTACAGGTAACTTGGTATTTATTTTAGCTAGTTAGAATAGTTATTAAATAGTTATTAACTATTTAATAACTACCTAGCTAAAAGAAATACAAAATTATCTGTAAAATAAATCCTAACCTAAGTTACAATTAAAACTAACACTACACTATCATTAAATTAATTAAATAAATTACCTACAAATAACTGCAATTAAATACAATTACATAAACTAACTAAAGTACAAAAAATAAAAAAAGCTAAGTTACAAAAAATAAAAAAATTAAGTTACAAACATTTAAAAAATATTACAACAATTTTAAGCTAATTACACCTAATCTAAGCCCCCTAATAAAATAACAAAGCCCCCCAAAATAAAAAAATTCCCTACCCTATTCTACATTAAAAAGTTCAAAGCTCTTTTACCTTACCAGCCCTTAAAAGGGCCTTTTGTGGGGCATGCCCCATAGAAAACTGCTCTTTTGCCTGTAAAAGAAAAATACAACCCCCCCCAACATTAAAACCCACCACCCACATACCCCTAATCTAACCCAAACCCCCCTTAAAATAACCTAACACTAATCCCCTGAAGATCATCCTACCTTGAGTCGTCTTCACTCAGCCGAGTACGTACCACTCCTTCTATCATCTTTTCACATAAATTTAAATCATGTGTAAAATTATTAGTATGAATATGGGTTGTGGAGACAGGAAAGAGAGAGCGCCTAATAGTGCAATATCGTACTGGCAAATCAGGAGCGAAAAATGACAGTAACATTAGAAAGGTACTCACAAAAGAGTTGGCACTCACAAGTAGTGCGTACGAGTAGGCTGACCTTTGGCAGCAGTCAGTACGCTGGGGGATCTATCCTATGCAAGATCCACCTCGGATGGGTGTCCAGCTATTCGTGAATGCTGAAGTGGAAAGGATTCCTCTGCACACAGGGTGTGTGCGTTGTAAGTACGTCTGTGGTCCCAATTGGTCAGCTTGGTAGGTATTGGGAGTCTTTCGACACAAAGCGTGTGTGAAGCGGTTCGGTGTTTGCAACAAACAGTCCGTATGGCTTGAAAAAAGCACCGATATTGAACAAATAGCTGATAATGTAGAGCAGGTATAGCCATGAACCAGGCTTTAAAAATACCATAAACAATCGAGATTGGATGTAACAACCACCAATGAACTAACACAATACATCTGCTACAAAGTATATCAAGTAAAAACAAAGTATTAAAGCTGTAGTGCATAAAAAGCGAAGTATGAAGGTTAAGACATGAATAGTATATAAAAAGCGTGTGGTTAAAAACAATTTGATAAATCTGATAAAACAAGAATTCTAAACATGATAAAAAAAATTATATAAAAAATAAAAGAAGGGGGGGGGGGGGAGACCGGATTACAAATCTATCCAGTGTAAGTGTGGGCTAATATAAACAAATATAAGATAAAAGATACTCAACGATTGTAATCCCTATAATCCTATGATAAATAGAAATGGTAATGATAATGAGCAAAAAAAGAAATTTGCTGCATATAAATATAAAAAAGAGAGTACAGAATCCCTGTTAATGCTTGAAAATAATGACTGACATATAAAAAATAGACTATATATGCAAGATATACGAGTAGGAGATTGTTCACTAAATATAAGAAATATATAAAAAAAAAAAAGGGGAATGCGCAATAATTTGGGGCTGCTCATTATCTGGAATAAAAAACTCTGGACAGTGTAAAATTTTTTGTAACCAAAAACAACTTGGTATATGTAAATGAATATAAAATATATATATAATTTTTGGTGTGTGAAGGAATGATACATGAATAAAATGTAAAAGGATGTTACTTTTCCCAAAAAAAATGGTGACATAACTAAAACTTTGAGAGTAGCGAAATGATTTTCCAGGACTAAGAGAATAAACTGTGAATATAATATACATGTGAAAATATCAGAACATACAAATAGACGACAATAAACTACAATAAACTGTCTACGTGTCAGAGTGGTGTGGAGGATGATAATAGAAAAATGTATAATAGTGTATGGTCCATGTAGAAACGAGTGTAGGGTATATTATAGACCAGAAAAGAATCTTGTGCGTGATAAAACACACTGTTGGGTAATATGACGTGTAGTCAGGAGGCGTGACTTTATGATTAAAGGGACGTGAAGAGAGAGGAAAAAGGAGACGATAAGTGCTTGAATAATAATCTGGAACAGTGTTAATAAATGAAAAAGACTGGGCTAGCAGGGGGCAAGTGAATGTGTCATATATAAATGTGAATGGGTATGTTTGTACTAGTGATGGAGGTAGGGGAATGTTAGAAAAATGACACTGATGATAGAGATGAATGAGGATGTGTGATTGTAGATGAATATCTGTGAATAATGTGAATACAGTCACAGTAAGAATAGTAAGAAAAGCTAAACAAAAAAAAGGAAGAAGTTTCTAATTAGTATGTTGCCTGCGGGAGGAAGTAGTAATGATATATATAAGGAGTTGGAGGGGGTGCCACTAGCGACTAACCGCTGTGTAATGGGAGTGATATCGTTGATGTGCCACATTAGTAAATGGGAATGGAAAATCTATAATTATAATGCAAAGAAAAAAGGATGGTTGACAGACTTATTAAATTAAAAGCAGCCAAATCCAAATTAGAATTGAGTCCTGATGGCCATAAGGTATTAAGTTTATGAATCCAGAAGGTTTCCTGTTGCCTCAATTTAGTAATTCTGTTATAATCAGTGGATGGTGGAATATATGGGGTAGAATTTGAAAATTTCGGAATTACCATAATGTTTATTAAGACAGTGTTCTGGTACACTGTGTTTATTTTTTTTATTTTTGCAGTTCTTGCAGTTACGTAAATGTCCCCCCCCAACGTATTCTGGCTTTTCTAGAGGTGCGACCCACATATTGGACCCCAGAAACGCACTCTAGAACATATACAACATAGCTTGAATTACAATTGAGAAATTTTTTTATGTGGAAGATTTCTCCAGTGGTATGAGAAGCAAAAGTTTTTTTGCCAGAAGGAATATATTTGCAAGTATTGCAACCCTTTCTCCCACATTTGAAAGCTCCTGTATGACTTAGAAAGGTAGTTTGGGAATTTTGAATTTTTTTGGAATTAACGTGTATCACTTTTTTACTGGGAGCTAGCTTGCCTCTAAGAGTAGGGGCTCTAGTGTACACTATTCTGGGATATTCATCTACTAAGGTTTTTAATATTGGATCTTTGAGAATAATATGCCAGTGCTTATTCAGGGCCTGTCTAATTTGTTTATAGTTGCTATTGTATTGAGTTATGAACATAGGGTTTGTAGAAAACGTGTCATCTTCCTTCTTACTCTTATTTTTATTTTTATTGAGTAAAGTATCTCTGTCCAAGAGTCTGGCTTTATCTCTACAGGAGATTAAAAGGTCCTTGGGATATCCCTTATCTATAAACCTTTGATAGATTATTCGACTCTGAGAGTCAAAAGTATCTAAGGTAGAACAATTACGTCTAATTCTCTCGAATTGGCTATAAGGAATGTTAGATAGCCAACTCCTGTGATGATTACTGGCAAAGTTCAGATAGCTGTTGCTATCAACCTTTTTAAAAAAGGTTTTTTGTACAGAGATTTCCTGCAATATCCCAGCTAAGTGTAAGATCTAAAAAGTCTATGGAATGTTCATTAATACTAGCTGTAAAAGAAAGACCAAAATCGTTCTCATTGAGAGATGCCACAAAAGTAGCGGCCGCTGTGATATCTCCCTTCCAAATGCAGAAGAGATCATCTATGTAGCGGCCATAGAACACCAGACTCGACCCTGCCGAGGAATTATAGATGTGTGTTTCCTCAAATATGCCCATAAATATATTGGCAAAGCTTGGGGCGAATCTGGTGCCCATGGCTGTACCTTTAGTCTGAAGATAATAGGTGTCCTGAAACAAAAAATAATTATGTTGTAAAATAAATTTAATGCATTCAACGATATATTCCCTTTGGAAACCAGGCATATAATTATCTTGTTTGAGGGTCATATATATTGTCTGGAGTCCTAACTCATGAGAGATGTTGGAATATAAAGAGCTTACATCGCAAGTGACCCATATAAGGTCATCATTGTTATTGTAATTTTAAATTTTATTTCAAAGGTCAGTACTATCTTTGATATAAGATTTTAAACCAACTACATATTTTTGTAGAAGGAGGTCAATGTAATAAGTCAAATTGTATGTGAGGTTATCAATCCCGGCAATAATTGGACGGCCGGGTGGATGTTCTAGGTCTTTGTGGATCTTGGGCAAATGGTAGTAATGTGCCACACTGGGATTACTGACCTTTAGGAAATTTCTTTCATCTTTGTTAAGAATATTGAGACTTGACCCTTTTTCAATAAGTTTCTGATAATCTTTTAAAAAAATAGGTGTGGGGTCTGATTTTAGAATTCTGTAATAATTGGTGTTATTGAGTATCCTTTCTGCCTCCATCAAATAGTTGCTTAGATCTTGTATCACTATCCCTCCACCCTTATCAGCATCACATATAATGATGTTAGGATTGTTGGTTAGGGGAGAGATAGCTCTCTTTTCACTCTGTTTTTTATAAAAGAAAAATTTGGACATTTTTGAAGTGATTTTCTCTAGATCATCTATTACCAGATTTTGGTAGATTTCAATATATTGGCTGCATCCTAATGGAGGAGAAAAGGAAGATTTGTTTTTAACATTGGTGTGAATTACATCTTCAAAGAGATGATTAGTGAAATGGTTAATAGAGCGCTGTGTTGAATATGGGTACCTTTAAACTGAGGCATCCAATGTGCACCTCCTAAAATCATAGGTAAAGCTATAAATTTGCACATAATATCTATGTTGGTAATATTATATAATTGTACATTTCCTTTACATACTGTATCACTAAAATTGATTAAAGCACTCTCTAACTGTATCCACATGTTGGAATTTTTTATGTTCAATAATTGTTTCCATAATCCTAAATTACCAGTCATCAATCTAGTTTGAGTAACATTCTTTTGTTGGATTTGATTTAATGTTTTAATACTAAAATGGTCCAATGAATAAAGGAAGATGAATTATGAGTTAAATCCAATACATCAAAACTACTGTAATATCTAATTGCTTTTGTTGTGTCTTAAAAGTATTAGGCATCCATCTAGCTTGATATTGTCAGCCGCTCTGGAATCAATCCGGGATGTAACCCAACTGCTAGCGTGAATTGAAAGCACACGCTAGCACACTGAGAAATATCCAGGACGTGACCCACTCAGGAAGCAGATTAGAAGATAACAAAAATGAATATTGTTCCAGAATGCAGGAAAGCCACAAAGGATAAAACGTCCCTTTAAGTAGTACAAAGAACAAAAAGGAAATGCTCTTACTTTGAAGCTTCTGAAAAAGGTCCTCTTTAGCAGGCTTGTAAAACAAAGGAAAAGTTCTCTTTTGCAGCTTGTAAAAGTATAATGTCCCTTTAAGCAGGTTTATAACAAACAGAAAGGCAAAGTTCTCTTTTGCAGCTTGTAAAAGTAAATGTCCCTTTTAAGCAGGTGTATAACAAACAGAAAGGCAAAGTTCTCTTTTGCAGCTTGTAAAAGTATAATGTCCCTTTAAGCAGGTTTATAACAAACAGAAAGGCAAAGTTCTCTTTTGCAGCTTGTAAAAGTAAATGTCCCTTTTAAGCAGGTGTATAACAAACAGAAAGGCAAAGTTCTCTTTTGCAGCTTGTAAAAGTAAAATGTCCCTTTAAGCAGGTCTTGTTTAACAAAGAATAGGTTTAAAGGTAAAGGCCAAAGCAAGGTCAGGCAGGCAGAAGTCGGCATCCAAATATCAGCAAAAGGTATAGGCAAAAGACAGGGTCAGGCAAGCAGAAGTCGGCATCCAAGTGTCAGCAAAAGGGTAATAGCTACAGGCAAGGTCAGGCAGGCAGAAGTCAATGTCCAAATATCAGCAAGTAGGGATTAGGCAAGAGGCTTGGTCAGGCAGGCAGAAGTCGGTACACAGAAGAATAAAACTGATATGGTACTCACAATCCAGGGAAACAAACAAACGGGCCCAGATTCAGATCTCCCGCCGAGATTTAAAGGGCAGGAGCGTAACCGTCATCAGAGGGGTGTGAGAGAAAGCGTCATGTTGCTAAGCAACATGACGTCAGAGACACAGAGGAGTTCCGGGAGCCGCGGCGACACGGCGATGAACGGAAGCGCTCATGACAGCACCCCCTCCTCAAGGGCCCCTCCGGGGGACAGGACCAGGTCTATCAGGATGAGTCTTGTGGAAGGTCTTGACCAATATTGGAGCATTTACTTGATGAGCAGGTTCCCAAGAACGTTCCGTGACTGGATAACCCTTCCAATGAATGAGATAATACAATTTCTTGCCCCGCAATTTGGAATCTAGAATATGGCTGATCTCAAACTCAGGATGTCCATGCACCAATAACGGTGGAGGTTTAGAAAAAGGCTTAGAATACCTGTTAATCATCACAGGTTTTAAAAGAGAAACATGGAATACCGGATGGACTTTGAGAGACTTGGGTAAAGCTACCCGATAAGCAGTGGAACATACCTGACCCATTATTCGGAAAGGACCCACATATCGTGGTCCCAATTTGTTAGAAGGTTGTTTCAGGCGAAGAAATCGAGAGGAAATCCAAACTTTATCACCAGGGCGATATTTGGGAGCCTTTTTCCGTCGAAGATCCGAAAAGAACTTGTAACGTCTAGAAGTTACAGAAAGAATACGATGTATCTTCTGCCAATGTCGAGTTAATCTTCGGGCTGTAAGATCAGAAGCAGGATTCACTGTGGAGGAAGTATGCAAAGGGAACGTCCTAGGCTGATATCCGTAAGCTGCATGAAAAGGAGAAGTCTGAAGGGAGGAATTGTACCGGGCATTATGGGCCAATTCAGCCAAAGGAAGGTAAGAAGTCCAGTTAGAATGATAATGATCCACATAATGTCTAAGATATGTTTCAAGACACTGGTTTACTCTTTCAGTCTGACCATTCGATTGTGGGTGGTGAGAAGTAGAGAGAGATATAGTAGTACCAAAATGTTTACAAAGTGACCTCCAAAATCGAGAAACGAATTGTACCCCTCTATCTGAAACAATATCAAGAGGAAATCCATGGATTCTTACAATATGTAGAATAAAAAGTTCAGAGAGTCTTTTGGCAGATGGTAATCCTGGCAAGGGTACAAAATGAGCCGTCTTAGTGAACCTGTCGACCACCACCCAGATAGTATTGTTCCCAGTGGACAAGGGAAGATCGGTAATAAAGTCCATGGATACATGAGTCCAAGGCTGGTGAGGTATAGGCAATGGTTGGAGTAATCCTGAAGGAAGTTGGCGTGGAGTTTTGTTCATGGCACATTGTGTGCATACTGAGACGTAATCCTTCACATCTTGAGAGAGTGTAGGCCACCAGACATGTTGTTTGAGGTTTCGAGTGGTAATACTGATGCCAGGATGTCCAGAAAGGGGACTATCATGAGCCCAAAATAAAATCTTGGAACGAAGGCGTTCAGGAACAAAGAGTAAACCATTGGGAGGTTTACAGGACAAAGGAAGACGCTCTTGAGCGGACTGTAATTCTTGTAACCAAGAAGTTGTTAACTGGGCAATGACTTCATGAGGTTGGAGAATGGTACCAGACTCAGGAACTGGGGTATCTTGAAATTGTCTGGAAAGTGCGTCTGCTTTAATATTTTTTGAACCAGGTATGTAAGACAAATTATAGTGAAACCGAGAGAAGAATAAGGACCAGCGTGCTTGCCTGGAATTTAGTCGTTTGGCTGTTTGGAGATACAGAAGGTTCTTATGATCAGTAAGTATAGTAAATGGCAAAGAAGTACCTTCCAGCCAATGTCTCCATTCATCCAATGCCATCTTGATGGCAAGCAACTCTTTATTCCCTACGTCATAGTTAAATTCGGAAGGAGTGAATTTTTTAGAGAAAAAAGCAACAGGATGAATCCTTCCAGTCTCTGGTATTCGTTGAGACAGAACCGCTCCAGCAGCAACAGAGGAAGCATCCACCTCCAGAATAAATTGAAACTCAGGATTTGGATGACGAAGGATAGGAGCTGAGGAAAAAGCTTCTTTGAGAGATTCAAAAGCTTCTATAGCCTCAGACGGCCATACTTTACAGTTTTGTCCTTTTCTTGTGAGAGAAGTAAGAGGAGAAGTAATAGTAGCAAAATTCTTGATGAACTTTCTGTAATAATTGGCGAAGCCTAGGAAACGTTGTAAAGCCTTCAAAGAATCAGGTCTAGGCCAATCCAAAATGGCAGAAAGTTTAGTAGGGTCCATTTCGAATCCAGATGCCGATATTACATAACCCAGAAAGGGTATGATTTTTTGATGGAAAGAACATTTCTCCAGTTTAGCAAACAGATGGAATTCTCTTAGACGTTGAAGTACTTTCTTGACGTGGTGCACATGATCTTGGTGGTTCTGAGAAAAAATTAAGATGTCGTCCAGGTATATGATAACAAAAATATTCAAAAAATCACGAAAGATCTCATTTACAAAATGCTGGAAAACCGCCGGAGCATTGCATAGCCCAAAGGGCATGACCAAATATTCATAATGCCCAAATCGAGTGTTAAAGGCAGTCTTCCACTCATCTCCTTTGCGTATACGGATCAAGTTGTATGCACCACGTAGGTCGAGTTTGGTGAAAATGGTGGCTCCCTGAAGATAAGTAAAAAGTTCAGGAATAAGGGGCAGAGGATAACTGTTCTTGATGGTAATCTGATTCAATCCACGATAATCAATACAGGGTCTTAATCCGCCATCCTTTTTTCCCACAAAAAAGAAACCAGCCCCTACAGGGGAAGAGGAGGGTCGAATAAATCCTCTAGCCAGATTGTCTTTTATATATTCTTCCAGAGCCATGTTTTCTGGTTTAGAAAGTGGATATGTTTTGCCTCGAGGATAGGCAGCCCCAGGAAGGAGGTCAATGGGACAATCAAAAGGGCGATGAGGAGGAAGACGTTCCGCTTCTTTTTTGGAGAAGACATCCACAAAGTCATGGTAATGCATAGGTAAGGATTCCGGAGTTTCAACTGTGAGAGCAATAGTGAGTGGTAACTTAGTAATCTCTTGAAGACATTTAGTCTGGCATGTAGATCCCCAGGAAGTGAGTTCACCGAAAGTCCAAGAAAAAATGGGATTGTGAATCTGGAGCCAGGGTAATCCCAAGATAATGGGAAATTGCGGAGTGGGAATGACATCGAAACAAATTGTCTCAGAATGAAGTATTCCTACGGTGAGGATTAAGGGTTGAGTAGAAAACTGAATGTATCCAGAACCCAAAGGATCTCCACTGACCGTAGAGACTGAAATGGAATACTCCTTCTTTAGTAAGGGTATAGAATGAGTAGAAACAAATGTAGAGTCAATGAACACACCTCCAGCACCAGAATCAATTAGGGCTTGGGTATAGATCTTCTTTTGTCCAATTAGAAGAGTTACTGGAACAAAGAGTTTCTTGTATAGGGAATGACCACTATTTTGGCTTAACTCAGTTCCCTGGACTAGAGTTAAGCCCTGGCTTTTACTGGCCTAGTAGGACAATCCCTTAATAAATGTCCTTTAAGGCCACAGTACAGACATAAGCCAAGAGTCCGTCTTCTTAAGCGTTCAGTCTCAGTTAATTTTATACTTCCTACTTCCATGGGTTCAGCCTGATCAGTAGTAGGAGAGGCTGGAGTGACTGGACTAGAAAAACGAGGAGCTAAACGAAAAGGAGTTCGAGTGGCAGTCCTCTGTGTTCTATCCTTTTCTTGTTGGCGTTCACGAAACCTGGCGTCGAGACAGATACAGAGATTTATTAAGGCTTCTAAGGACTCTGGAAGTTCACGATACACCAATTCATCCTTGAGACGCTCAGAAAGTCCTTTACGGAAAGCGGCTCTGAGTGCTCCCTGATTCCAAGTGGTTTCAGAGGCAAGGGTGCGGAACTCAATTGCATATTGAGAGACTGGTTGATTTCCTTGACGTAAATCCAGGAGAGTTGCTTCAGCAGCGGATGACCTTCCAGGTTTATCGAATACGTTTGAGAATGTAGATAGAAATGTATCAACATCCAACAGTATAGGATCATTCTTTTCTAGCAAAGGTGACACCCAAGCCAAGGCTTTTCCTTTCATTAAGGAAATAAGAAACGTGATTCTAGAAGAGGCAGTAGCAAAGAGAGTAGGGCTATTTCGGAAATGAAGACGGCATTGATTCAAAAAGCCTCTACATTCTTCAGGATTCCCATCATATTTATCCGGAAGAGGAATCCTGGGACTTAGTTGTACCTGAGACTGATTGTTAGGAATCGGAGGAGGTAATGCCTCAATCGGATTTGGATTGGGATTAGGATTGGGAGGTGCGGTAGCAACCAAATTTTGTAATAGAGCAGTAATTTGATCAAGTTTAGTGTCCAGAGACTGCAAGTGAGTGGCATGAGAACCCAAGAGCTGTCCCTGGTGAGCCACGGCCATAGATAATTCAGTGGGGTCCATTTTTATGGCCCGTTTGTAATGTCAGCCGCTCTGGAATCAATCCGGGATGTAACCCAACTGCTAGCGTGAATTGAAAGCACACGCTAGCACACTGAGAAATATCCAGGACGTGACCCACTCAGGAAGCAGATTAGAAGATAACAAAAATGAATATTGTTCCAGAATGCAGGAAAGCCACAAAGGATAAAACGTCCCTTTAAGTAGTACAAAGAACAAAAAGGAAATGCTCTTACTTTGAAGCTTCTGAAAAAGGTCCTCTTTAGCAGGCTTGTAAAACAAAGGAAAAGTTCTCTTTTGCAGCTTGTAAAAGTATAATGTCCCTTTAAGCAGGTTTATAACAAACAGAAAGGCAAAGTTCTCTTTTGCAGCTTGTAAAAGTAAATGTCCCTTTTAAGCAGGTGTATAACAAACAGAAAGGCAAAGTTCTCTTTTGCAGCTTGTAAAAGTATAATGTCCCTTTAAGCAGGTTTATAACAAACAGAAAGGCAAAGTTCTCTTTTGCAGCTTGTAAAAGTAAATGTCCCTTTTAAGCAGGTGTATAACAAACAGAAAGGCAAAGTTCTCTTTTGCAGCTTGTAAAAGTAAAATGTCCCTTTAAGCAGGTCTTGTTTAACAAAGAATAGGTTTAAAGGTAAAGGCCAAAGCAAGGTCAGGCAGGCAGAAGTCGGCATCCAAATATCAGCAAAAGGTATAGGCAAAAGACAGGGTCAGGCAAGCAGAAGTCGGCATCCAAGTGTCAGCAAAAGGGTAATAGCTACAGGCAAGGTCAGGCAGGCAGAAGTCAATGTCCAAATATCAGCAAGTAGGGATTAGGCAAGAGGCTTGGTCAGGCAGGCAGAAGTCGGTACACAGAAGAATAAAACTGATATGGTACTCACAATCCAGGGAAACAAACAAACGGGCCCAGATTCAGATCTCCCGCCGAGATTTAAAGGGCAGGAGCGTAACCGTCATCAGAGGGGTGTGAGAGAAAGCGTCATGTTGCTAAGCAACATGACGTCAGAGACACAGAGGAGTTCCGGGAGCCGCGGCGACACGGCGATGAACGGAAGCGCTCATGACAGATATCTTAAAGCCTTGTTCATGCCTTGTCCCACATTATGTAATCTATTTGCTAAAGTTTCTATATCAAATCCATTCAGTGTTCCTGCACTACTTTGTTGTTGATGGAAACTGAACTTCTACATCTACGAAGATCTTTTGTACATTTAATCCAACCTTTCTACAAGTTGAAGGTTTCCTTTTAATTTTTCCTGGATCAATAACTGTACTATTCTTATTAATTAAAATAATATATTCTGCCCATAAATTTTGATTACTAATTTGGAAGCATTACAACACAAAAATACATTCAAGTTTGAAATATTATACACAAGTATTCCCTTGGTATACGTATAAGGTAGATCTGTGGAACTATTTTGTGCTAATGTTTGTATAGTATGTATTCTTTCTTGAACAGTTGTCCATATATACCCCAAATCAACTCCAGCACAGCGTATTGAAGTCAGATTTTGGATATGTATAGTTCCGGCATCATCATATAAACAGTAATTTGGTCAATACTTTTGTCCTGATGGGGGTGTACAAAGATATCCTGGATTAACAGTCACATTGGCTATATTACAAAAGGTGTTGCCATCACATGTGTAATTATCTTGTTATCGAATTTGTGTTCAATTTACCTATCCCCACCTAACAGTTTGACTTTCTTTCTGTACAATCTCTTCTCCTGGTGTTACGGTTTGTCCCCCAAAAAGCTTTCCATGGAGGCCAAAAATAAGAATGCATATACTGAATTTCAGCAATATCTGTAAAAGGTGAAACACAATTTTATTCTTGTTAACATGTGTCCTCAGGTATATACTCCCATTGTTCTTTACCTGGTCTCATTACTAATAAAGTTTTATAATTGTCTACAGCAATTACTTCAGCTGCATCTGGCGGTCCTTGAATATTTTGAATCCATATTTAGCACCTACATTTTTAATATTTGATAAACCAAAGCCCTTATCCCCTCTTACTGTTAATGTAGTTGGGGGTTCACCCTCTTTCATAGTTGCCATGAACAATGGAATTATCAACAACTGAGATGTTCTGTCCCCTTCTTGAATATGTAATATTTGTTTTCCATTGTTCACTAAAATTACTTTAATTTCTCCTTGATAATCAGCATCTATAACTACTCCTAGTACTGATATACCCCTCATAGCTATGCTAGATCTTGAGGCTAATTGTCCATAATGTTCAGGAGGTATCCGGCATCCTATTCCAGTTTTAATTAATTCTTCCTCTCCTAGTTCCAATTATGCTAACTTCTCCTCCGCCGCAGTATCCACTAAAGCAGGAACTCGTTGTACATTACCTCCTTTCCAATGTATCTGCAAATTAACATAGGGGCGGTTATCATATATTATGTCTACTGTGGTTTGGTTGGCTACCTATTCGCTATCACTGACATGAAGAATTGATTTTGGTTCTTCTCGTTGTTGTGTTTTTACATTCATCTTGGCTACTATTGTGGCTATATCCTCCCATGGATACAATTTCTTAAATTCTCCCCAATCAGGGTATTTCACCTCTTTTTCAAGAGGAGGCACACTAGGAGTTTTTGCTACATGTGCACTAACAGGTTTGGCTTGTGCATGTTTCCTATATAGTTTCCACAATTCACTAGTCTATTTTCCATCTATCTGATCCCAATCTACTCCTGCTGATGCTATATATTTCCTGATTTTAACTTTACTAACTTTCCCTTTTCGTTTTTTAAATTTATTAGCTGCTACCTTCATTGTATCTCAATGTATCTGAAACCAAACTATTGTTGCATTGCGCTACCATAATATTACCCTCTAATTCAGCAATGTGTATTTCTAATTTTAAATTAGACTTACGCCAATCTTCTGCTTTCTTACAGTATGTTGTTACCTATATGCTGTACACATTATCCATAGCCTCCGTAATAAAGCGGGCTGTTCTTTTCCTCTCTCAACAGGCACTTCCTCTAATGTTTTAACTGCATCAACAAGATTAACTTCTTTAAGAGTCAAGTCCTATTGTTCACACAACTCCGCTCTTTTAGCTACCTCATGTGCCACATCATTATAAGGTGAATCATCCCACCCGGTAATAGTAACGTCTTTGACAACGTTAACTCTGATTTGACAGCATAACACCCACAACCAAGACAAGTATTTCAACAGTCAAATAATTAAATACCCCAAACTGGTCACCAAATTAGGTATTGCCTAATAAAATGTATAGCTTAATACATATGCTAAAAGCAATAATTGAACTCCTTGCTATTCTTAATAGTTATAATAGTTTATTTACAAAAGAAAAGAACAATCTTAAATAATAATGTATAATAACAACTTGTTTATATAAAAATAAAATAAATCACTACATCACCAGATAGTGCATTATATATGTCCCACTTTGGCTGGGAATTCCCGTCAACTTCAGTCCAAACGATATAGAAGATCTGGGAGTTTCAATATTATATCCAAACGACACGTCTGCCCTTGGATTGAGAAGTCTAGTGAAAAAAAGTCCCAGATCCTTTATATACACTTTGTTTTTATTTTACTTTTTTATTGTAAGGATATTTAGCATACAAGATTAGATATAATATTCAGTTTCATATTCATTATACAGTCCAAATCTTCATTACAAAAAAAAATGACTTTGATATTTATCATATGATAGATATCAATCTCACTCAAAGTCCATCATTTCTTTTTGTTATTTTAACAACATAAATACAGCAACATATCCATGAACATACAACTTTCAAATCTGTGTCTGTTCCAAAATTTTACTTCCAAAACAGATTTCCAACATTATTTTAGCCTCACAGTTTTTCTGTCAACACCCTTCCCCCCGTCAGAAGGGATTTTTTTTTATTTTTCTTAAATTAACCATCCTCACCGGATACCAAGGAGAGAGCAAATATTGTATTTCTAAAGGGATATAGTATCTGCTCCTGATGAGATTTAGAGAGGAATCGTATTAATGAACCCCATTTACTCAAAAATGTATTCACTTCATGCTCATTATATCATCTCATATTGTTCTATTATTACTTGTTTCATAATAAAGTTCTTTCACTCTCTGAATTTAATTTTGTGTCTACTCTTCCAGTTTTTTAGTATTATACTCCTAGCTGACAACAATACCATGTTGATAAATTTCAAATCTTGTCCTGTTTCACTATTCCTCATCAAAAATAACACTTGCTCTAGTTTTAAATGGCCATTTCTTTTTATTATTTTATATAACCAAAATTCAATGTTTAACCAAAATTGTCTAATTATGGGACAATCCCACAACATATAGATTAAGTCAGCCTCATATAGACTACATTTTGGACATTTATTAAACTGTCTATTACCCCATTCAGCTCCTTTTATAGGAGTATAATAGGTTTTATACAAAAGTCTCATATTTGCCTACTACCATGTCTCGGATAGTGTTGTTATAGCCACTATTTTAATAGAGTCTTTTAAAAATTCTAGATCTACTTCTATGCCATTAAAAAAGGGCTCTATTTTCTGGACATATTTTCCAAATTGTTCTGACCTTCTTGAACTAACATTAATCTGTACCAAGGAGATATGGAATATATTCCTTGACTAACCATTTTAATCCAGGTTTTAATCTTCTCCCAGCCCCAATAATATCCATTGTTCCTTATAAATTAATTTGCATAATATCAAACTTGTAAGAAAGGAAATAAATATTTGTTTTGCAATGAAAACTCTTGTTTCAGCATTTCAAATGTTTTAACTAATTTTCTTTCTTGACTTATAATTTGGTGCAAGGAATTTAAACCTTTTCTACCCCAATTCTTAAATACTACTGAATTTATACCTTCTGGAAAGGCCAAATTACCTTGTATTGACAATATTTTGACACTCTGTTTTTAATCCCTAATTTGTACAAAGTTTCTGCCATACCCAGATGGGGTAAAACATTGTTTTCATATTTTTAATCTCTACCGGTAGCTACTGCCAAGACATATGTAAAATATTTTGTATTATATAAGGAGAATTTTTTTTATCTCTGCTTCGGGGATTGTATAATATGCCGATTCTGAAATCCATTCCAACACTACTCTACTTAGAATTATCCAAGTGTAATATTCTAAATGTGGAAGGGCAAATCCCACAAACTCTCTTTGTAGGCAAAATTTATTTAAAGATATTCTCGACTTTTTATTATTCCAAATAAATTGCTGAACGCGGATTGCAGAGCTCTTATATCTTTCTTTAATATTGGAATTGGAATATTTTGCATGCGATATAATATTTTAGCGAGGATTATCATTTTAAATAAATGAATTCTACAGGAGATTGATATTGGTAGTTTGGTCCAGAACTTAAGATCTTCTTTTATTTTTTTAGATAATGGTAAGTAATTTAAGCTATACTATTTGTCTTCTTGGGTCGAGATATGAATTCCTAAATATTTTATCCCCTTGTGCGCTATTTTGAAATACTTATTTACACTTATGTTTTTATGTTCACCTAGAATCATCATCTCAGATTTAGCAACGTTAATTTTATACCCCGAAAATGAGCTAAAAGTAGATATAACATCCATTATTAAAAGAATATTTTTCTCCAAGTTGCTTACAAATAATAACAAATCATCTGCGTATACAGATACTTTGCATTCATAATTACGCAGTCTAATTCCCTGTATTCTTTCTCTAAGGACAATGGCTAATGATTCTATTACAATGTTAAATAACAAGGGAGATAGAGGACATCCCTGATGGGTGACTCTTTCTAGAATAAGCTTTTTTGAGATTTGGCCATTTATTAGTAAGGCCGTATTGGGAAACTTATATTGATTCTCAACAAATTTAATTATTTTCTTATGAAAACCAAATTGCAGTAATGAAGCGAACAAATTATCTCACTCCACCGAATCAAATGTTTTTTTCTGCATCTAGGGAAATTATTGCTGTATCATGTTTTTCAATATGTGAAGGGGTCTTATCTTGGTTTCTAAGATAATCTAATACTAAGAAAACTTTTCTAATATTAGAAGCCAAATCTCTCCCTTTTAAAAACCCAGTTTGATCTGTATGTATTACTTATTTTAAAACTATCTGAAATCTCTTCCGCAATAATTTATAATCTGAGTTCAGAAGAGATATGGGTCTATATGAATCCATAAATGTTGAGTTTTTATTTGGTTTAAAGGGACACTGAACCCAAAAAAAAATTATTTTGTGATTCAGATAGGGCATGCAATTTTAAGCAACTTTCCAATTTACTCCTATTATCAAATTTTCTTCATTCTCTTGGTATGTTTATTTGAAAAGCAAGAATGTAAGTTTAGATGCCGAGTCATTTTTGGTGAACAAACTGGGTTGTCCTTGCTGATTGGACAGCACCAATAAACAAGTGCTGTCCATGGGTTTGAACCAAAATTTCGCTGGCTCCTTAGCTTAGATTCCTTCTTTTTCAAATAAAGATAGTAAGAGAATGAAGAAAAATTGATAATAGGAGTAAATTAGAAACTTGCTTAAAATTGCATGCTCTTTCTGAATCATGAAAGAAAAAATTTGGGTTCAGTGTCCTTTTAAGTATTAACGTTGTCCAAGATGAGATAAAGTTAGGCGACATTACTTTCTCTTCAACAAAATATGAGTTAAAAAGTAAATTTAGACTGGGTGTTATACAATTCACCAATAGTTTATAGTATTCATTTGGTAAGGGATCTGGCCCTGGAGCTTTATTATTTTTTAATTTCTTAATCGCCTTACTAATCTCTGCCTCTGAGATATACACTTTTAATAATAGTTCTTACATTAGTTTGTGCAAAAGAGGTTATGAAACTGTCTGTGTCTCTTATTCCTGTCAAGATGTATCCGATCCAACAAATGTCTCAACCAAGGATGAGTCATTTGTTCTTTTAGAATACATATTGTTTTGTTCAGCATTTTTTCAATCAAAACAAGTTATATATAAGCTTAAAGTCTATGCCATGTCAGCAACTCAGGATTTCTCTGTTTATATAGATTCAAATAGGCCAAAAAGGCTGGTTCACATTCATTACACTCTATATGGCCTGCCATATCACATTTGTATCACATAGGGTATGGCATAAATACCTTTATTGGTGTGATTCAAAGGGGTTTTCTTGGACAAAGTTAAAGTTTCTCGAATTTTGTATTTTCTTCAGGAAGGTCTGGAGAAAGGTTTGTCAGTCAGTACTCTAAAGGGTCAGATTTTGGCATTGTCTATTCTTCTGCACAAACGTTTGGCAGTTCTGTCAGATGTTCAGTCTTTTGTTCAGACTTTGGTCAGAATTAAGCCTGTGTTTAAGTTGGTTGCTCCCCCTTGGAGCCTTAATCTTGTTCTTAAGGTTTTGCAGCAGGCTATGTTTAAGTCAATGCATTCTATTGGGATTAAGTTGTTATCTTGGAAGGTTTTGGGTTTTATTGCTATTGCTTCTGCTGGCAGAGTTTCTGAACTTTTGGCTCTGCAATTTGATTCCCCCTTTTTTTTTATGCTGATAAGGTGGTCCTTCGTACTAAGCTAGGGTTTCTCCCTAAGGTAGTGTCGTATAGCCATATTAATCAGGAAATTGTTGTTCCCTTTTTTTGTCCTAATGCTTCTTCCCAGAAAGAACGTCTTTTGCATAATTTGGATGTTGTGCATGCTCTAAAATTTTACCTTCAAGCAACTAAAGATTTTCGGAAATCTTCTGCTTTGTTTATTGTTTTTCTGGTAAACGTAAGGGTCAGAAGGCCACTTGTACTACTCTTTCTCTTTGGTTGAGAAGTGTTATTCATTTAGCTTATGAGACAGCTGGACAGCAGACTCCTGAGAGAATTACGGCTCATTCCACTAGAGCAGTCTCATCTTCATGGGCTTTCAAGAATGAAGCCTCTGTGGAACAGATTTGCAAGGCGGCCACATCGTTCTCTATTCATACTTTTTTCCAAATTTTCCAAATTTGATAGTTTTGCCTTTGACTGATGCTTCTTATGGGAAAAGGGTTCTTCAAGCAGTGGTGCCTTTGGTATGGGTCCAACTGTCTTGTTTCTCCCTTCCTTTCATTCTGTGTCCTCTGGCTTGGGTATTGGTTCCCACTAGTAATTGGAATGTATTGTGGACTCTCTATACCATAGGAAAGAAAATAAAATTTATGCTTACCTGATAAATGTATTTATTTCCAGGCATAGAGAGTCCCTGACCCACCCTTGTTTATAATTTAAACAACAGTTTTTTTCTGTATACTCCTCAGGTACCTCTATATCCTTTGTGTTACTTCTTTTTCCGTTCCCTTCTGACTGGGGGTTATGGGTAAGGGTAGTGATACTTAACAGCTTTGCTGGGGTGCTCTTTGCCACCTACTGCTGGCCAGGAGTGAATATCCCACTAGTAATTGAAATGAATCATGAACTCTTTATGCCCGGAAAGAAAGAAATTTATCAGGTAAGCATAAATTTTGTTTTATGCAAAAATTAACAATTTCTTCAAGCACTTTGAGACTGCATCTGATTTATAATTGTACGTAACTAGCTTCAGCTGAGGATTAAAAGATAAGTTAACAAGCTTTTAAAGATCGGAAAATCTAAGTAAAAGTAAAGTATTATAAAACCTGCATCTGCATGATATTTGCAGAGTAATCTTTGCTTTGAGTCCATCAGCATGTCTAGCATTTATTTAATGTTTAATGTCCCTTTAAACAGACATGAAATTGAATGTCCTCTGGTGTTATAACGCTGCCAATAATTTCTCTTTAAATCTTCCTCTCCTTGCATATATACAATCTGTCTTCCAACCTCAAAAGTCTCTTTCCTCTCCAAGTCTCACAATGACCCTTCTTGACCCTTTCAGACAAAGATTGTCTGCAAGAGGACTTAGGTGCTTAGAGTCCCGTCATTCTCTTTTCTCACAAATATGATACAGATAGAACTTGCACTTTTAAGAGACTTTGTTTTAGTTATTTTTACCAAATGTACCTTTTTCCCTGGCATCTGTTGTGGCAAAAAAAAATACTCAGGTAGGCTCTAATCATTGGCTCACCAGATGTGTCAGTAGTACATTTGCTGTTCTGTAGCTGATTTAAACTATAGGTTTAGATCCTTTGCAGTAATATGCAAACAATAGTGCTAAAAGACATGCTTTAAAGGGACAGTCTACTCCAAAATTTGTATTGTTTAAAACGATAGATAATCCCTTTATTACCCGTTTCCAAGTTTTGCATAACCAACATGGTTATATTAATATACTTTTTACCTCTTTGAGTACCTTGTTTCTAAGCCTCTACAGACTGCCTCCTTAACTCAGTACTTTTGACAGATTTGAATTTTAGCCAATCAGAGCTGACTCTTAAATAACTCCATCGGAGTGACCACACTATATCTATATGACACACATGAACCAGCAGTATCTAACTGGCAAAAACTGTTGAAATCCACTAAGAGGCAGTTCAACGGCTTAGAAATCAGCATATGAACCTACCTAGATTTAGCTTTCCACAAAGAATACCAAGAGAGCAAAGCAAATTTGATGATAAAAGTAAACTGGAAAGTTGTTTATAATTGCATACCCTATTGGAATCATGAAAGTTTAATTTTGACTAAATTGTCCCTTTAACACATTACACACTTTATTGTCTCTTTAATTTAATGTTATCCTACAATATATTATTATCTTCACTTTTGCTGCCTGACTACACTACCTATATGTGATATGGGACACATACTTATCAATATCACATACATTTCTTGATATATTGGACTTTATATGCTACAAACTTTTTACTGGGCTGTGCTTTACAGTAAATGCATACTTAAAGTGGTGGTAAATTTAAGACTATAAGAATTTTGCAATGAAAAATATATTAGTTTTCAAGTAAAACCACATAATTATTTTTTTTTTAAAGTGTGTATTTATAATAAAATATATATTGGTATTGTCTGTTCCTCCGACCCCCTTCATTTCCTCTTTTGGCTGGGCTGTTATGCATAGAGCAGTCCCATCCACTCTCTACATAGGCTTTCTAAGGGTTTTAAAGGAGCAAGACTTCAAGACTGTCAGATGGCACACACGTTGATTGGATGATCACTGGAATTGTCATAAAAAAAGAGTTCATCCAAGTGGTCTGGCATAACATTGCAATAGAAGCATTACTATATGCACTAATTTAACCCCTTCACAGATAGATTAAAAAAAAAAGGGACACATACTTTTTTAATGGAAAAGATTAAATATATGCATTGATAAGTTAAGGTTTACCATCACTTTAATAAGTTGTTGTTTTTTTTGTTTTTTTAATATTGGATTTCCCATAGTAGATATTTTGACAGTTTGCTATAGTTATGAGCATATCAGATGGGTATGAGACACAAATTCATTTATATAGTAAAGTATTATTAGTAAATGAGACCAAATAGTTTAGGGAGTCAGTTTACAGATTTATTGTATAATAACTTAAACAAAATATAGAAATTTACAGCACAGTCAGGATAAGAACAGAACTGCTATATCACAGTATAGTATATTCATATTGGGATATTGTAAAATTACAATTTTCAATTAAGAATGTTTATTAATGCTAAGGTCAAGAAAATAAATATGCTACCAACAAGTGAGTGACCAAGTTTGTGGCTCTGAATATTGTTACCATTGTTCGTGACAACTGTATTGTTTTCCTTGTTTGATTCCTTGTAGATTGGTTTATTAGTATTATGGCTATTGATGTTATCCAATGAACCCCCAATGTTGCTGCCATTTCCAGAGCTGGAGTAGGGTGTTAAAGACACATTTGGGTTAAATCCATTGTTTCCCGATGAGAAGACACCAGGGATGTTGACAAATGTGTTGTTTTTTTCATCAAAATATGCAGTCCCATTGTTTATGGATGAGTTTGCAGATCCACTATGAACAGCTGTTACATTCGAGCCTGGAAAAATGTAGCCAGAGTCATTTGTGACATTACTATTACCTTCTAATTTAGTTGAGGCACTGCCAGTAGCTGATCCATTAAGACTACCTGGAAAACCATGACCTAGGGGAAAGTTACTATTGTTGTATTCTGAACTATGCATGACATTACCATTATTACCTAGGTTATATCCTGACAAGAAGCTACCATTTGCTGATCCATTATTACTGCCTGGTAAAGCATACATTGGGTTAAAAACAGTACTATTGTATTTTGTATTATTTATGAAACTACCATTACCACCTAGGTTATATCCTGATGATAAGCTACCATTTGCTGATCCATTATGACTGCCTGGTAAAGCATACATTGGGTTAAAAACAGTGCTATTGTATTTTGTATTATTTATGAAACTACCATTACCGCCTAGGTTATATCCTGATGAGAAGCTATTATTTGCTGATCCATTATTACTGCCTGGTAAAGAATGGATTGGGTTAAACACACTGCCATTGTATTCTGAATAATGTATGAAACTACCATTACCTCCTAGGCTATATCCTGATAATAAGCTACCATTTGCTGATCCATTACTACTGCCTGGCAAAGCATGGATTGGATTAAACACACTGCTATTGTATTTTGTATTATTTATGAAACTACCATTACCACCTAGGTTATATCCTGATGATAAGCTACCATTTGCTGATCCATTATTACTGCCTGGTAAAGCATACATTGGGTTAAAAACAGTGCTATTGTATTTTGTATTATTTATGAAACTGCCATTACCACCTAGGTTATATCCTGATGATAAGCTACCATTTGCTGATCCATTATGACTGCCTGGTAAAGCATAGGTTGAGTTAAACACACTGCTATTGTATTTTGTATTATTTATGAAACTACCATTACCACCTAGGTTATATCCTGATGATAAGCTACCATTTGCTGATCCATTATGACTGCCTGGTAAAGCATAGGTTGAGTTAAAAACAGTGCTATTGTATTTTGTATTATTTATGAAACTACCATTACCACCTAGGTTATATCCTGATGATAAGCTACCATTTGCTGATCCATTATGACTGCCTGGTAAAGCATAGGTTGAGTTAAAAACAGTGTTATTGTATTTTGTATTATTTATGAAACTACCATTACCACCTAGGTTATATCCTGATGATAAGCTACCATTTGCTGATCCATTATTACTGCCTGGTAAAGAATAGATTGGGTTAAAAACAGTGCTATTGTATTTTGTATTATTTATAAAACTACCATTACCACCTAGGTTATATCCTGATGATAAGCTACCATTTGCTGATCCATTATGACTGCCTGGTAAAGCATAGGATGAGTTAAAAACAGTGCTATTGTATTTTGTATTATTTATGAAACTGCCATTACCACCTAGGTTATATCCTGATGATAAGCTACCATTTGCTGATCCATTATTACTGCCTGGTAAAGCATACATTGGGTTAAAAACAGTGCTATTGTATTTTGTATTATTTATGAAACTGCCATTACCACCTAGGTTATATCCTGATGATAAGCTACCATTTGCTGATCCATTATGACTGCCTGGTAAAGCATAGATTGGGTTAAAAACAGTGCTATTGTATTTTGTATTATTTATGAAACTGCCATTACCACCTAGGTTATATCCTGATGATAAGCTACCATTTGCTGATCCATTATGACTGCCTGGTAAAGCATAGATTGAGTTAAAAACAGTGCTATTGTATTTTGTATTATTTATGAAACTGCCATTACCACCTAGGTTATATCCTGATGAGAAGCTACCATTTGCTGATCCATTATGACTGCCTGGTAAAGCATAGGTTGAGTTAAAAACAGTGCTATTGTATTTTGTATTATTTATGAAACTACCATTATAACCTAAATTATATCCTGATGATAAGCTACCATTTGCTGATCCATTATGACTGCCTGGTAAAGCATGGATTGGGTTAAAAACAGTGCTATTGTATTTTGTATTATTTATGAAACTACCATTACCACCTAGGTTATATCCTGACAAGAAGCTACCATTTGTTGATCCATTGTTACTGCCTGGTAAAGCATACATTGGGTTAAAAACAGTGCTATTGTATTTTGTATTATTTATGAAACTACCATTACCACCTAGGTTATATCCTGACAAGAAGCTACCATTTGTTGATCCATTGTTACTGCCTGGTAAAGCATACATTGGGTTAAAAACAGTGCTATTGTATTTTGTATTATTTATGAAACTACCATTACCACCTAGGTTATATCCTGATGATAAGCTACCATTTGCTGATCCATTATTACTGCCTGGTAAAGCATAGATTGGGTTAAAAACAGTGCTATTGTATTTTGTATTATTTATGAAACTACCATTACCACCTAGGTTATATCCTGATGATAAGCTACCATTTGCTGATCCATTATTACTGCCTGGTAAAGCATAGATTGGGTTAAAAACAGTGTTATTGTATTCTAAAGTATGCAGGACACTACTATTTCCATTTGGGTTATGGCCAGTAGAGAAGCCACCAGTTGCTGATCCATTATGGAAGCCAGTTGTTATATGTGTAGTGCCGTTCTCATATCCTGCTGAATGGTTGCTGCCATGTTCCCCACCAGGAATGCTAGTGTTAGTGCTATTATTGTGATAGTTTGATGATGCTCCTTCACCAAAATGCCAAATATGACCTCCTGGATTAGCCATGCCTTCACTAGAACTATTAGTATTATAAATAGAGCTATTACTGATATTTTCATTAAAAGTTGGATTGATTTGGTCACCAGAACTGTGGTTACTATTGCTAATGTTGTCATGAGATGTAGAAGGGGATGGTTTAGTATTATTGTGGCCATTATTGCTGATTCCTTCGTATCCTGTAGAGGTTGAAGTACTGCATTCATTTTTAGTACCATACACTGGCTTTTTCACACCATTAGAATCTGTTTGACAGGGAGGTCTCTTCAAGTTACCTGGATTGGAAACTGTACTTTCAGTGGTTGGAAATTGACCGCTTTGCTCATTAAATTTGGAATTACACAAGTTTCCATCACAGCATTGTACAGTTGCACTGTCCATCTTTTGCATGAGTGTAAGTACTGAGCTACTGCACATGGCCGGTGTGGCACACCCTTTAATCACATGAGACACAGGACTTCCATCTGCAAAAACAAAGGGAATACATAACTGCAAATGGTAACTAAAATAGTGATGTAAAATGTAAATGTTAATACGTACACACATATCACATGTGTATGTGAAAACATTGATCAATATCATTAACATCAGCTATGTCATCCCCACTGTACTCATTATAATGTATAATATATTTATTATTCACTTATTTCTATTTTTAGTACAAATATTTATCAAACCACATAACATGTATTTTATATCTATTACAGTAATATTTATGTATTTCATAATAATTATATAATCATCAAATTTGCAACTATACATATGTGTATTATTTACATGAGTAAAAACCTCCAATTAATGTATAAAAATATTGTTTCTATTATGCGTAAAAACATACTTATATTTTTCTGTTATACCCAAAGACATCAATGGATTTCTATTCATTCAAACAAAATCAATCTGCTGTATTATATAGTTTATATCAGATTTCTGACTTTACTCTAGTCTTATACAACTCACATGCTAATACTTCATTATTTATGCTCTAGCTTACAACATTTAGTGCAATTTATATGATCAGTATATTTAAAGGTCCAATAATAGGTTTGGAAATCTGTAACATATTTTTATATTTTTATATCATCTGTGTACATGCAAAAAGAACGTATTCAATAAATAAAAAATGACAGTATCTTAATATAATTATAAAAATATTAGAGATGTGCATTTGTTTTCATCCAAATGCGCATTAGTCACAAAAATTGGATTTTCATTTGAATGAATGCACCCACAAAATTTAAAGAAAATAAAAAAATACTGATGAAATTTGTTAGTATTTATTTGTTTCCATTAAATTACTTTTAAAGGGTTAATACTTACCTTAATGCATTCTCGAGAGCTCGCTTACCCGATTGTCTTCTTGCCAGGTCCCTGGTAGTGCTAACAGGAGGCTTAGCGTGCTCGGCACCCAGGACTTGCACTAACTTTAGTGCAGGTTCTAGGACCCAAATGCACTAAGCTTCCTGTTCGCACGGCCAGGGCTCAGGCAAGAAGAGGATAGGATTAGAGTGCTCTCCAGTGCGCGTTATCGTAAGTGATGTTGCTACAGGTTAACTTTTAACCTCTAGCTTTAAAGCATTTACATTAGTTTCAACGAAAACCAATATAAATGTTTAATTAAAATTCACTATTTGTTTTGTTTTAATAGTGCAGCCAACAAATATTCTGGTAAACATATTTCCTTGAATATTCAGAACGAAAATTTCACCCGAAACAAAATTGTCTTGGCTACACGTCTAAAAAATATAAAGATCATGTTAAGTACATTTGGGGAACTCATTTTATGTGGCAGGTGATTGAGAGTAAAGTTGATTATATTTTTCGTGTATTTTATATTTTTATTTTTTTCTGTTTCACTTGTAGTGTGTTTTTGGACTGAATAATATTTGTTTGATATATATATATATTATTATTTTTGGAGCCTTTTTTTCTTAAAATCTAGAAAGGTTATACTGTATTAATTCCCTCCAACATTTTTCTAGCATCCAAGATATAAAGCCTGGGGATAAAGTTTTTGGAAGAGTTGCATATGATTATCTTGGGGTAGAGTCAGTGATAATGAGGTTGTGGTATTCCAGGGAACAGGTTATGGGTGCTTTTGGTTTCACAGTCATGTATTTCTGTGCTGGTAGTAGGAAAGGGAAGATAGTGCAATGTACAATGGGATAGAGCTCCTGAACAAGGACTATACCCCCTAGAAATGCAGTACTGTTAGGAGCTCTACTAATTACTATCTACTACAGTAATTAACATTTTTATTTTCTCATCACAAAAGTATTTTCTCATTTTATTTTTCAAAATGCTATTAAGCCACTCACACTTTCTATATCATCATACATATTTTAAAATGAAGCAGTTACCTTGAATGGTCATGCCTTTAGCTTCAAGGCAACTTGTTAGAGATCCATAGCAGTTTACTTTTTTTACTTTATCGGTGGAACAGCCTTGACCATCAGCTGTGTTGCAACTGTAGCATTCAACCCCATTGGGTTCAGGTTGTTCCTCGACAAATTCTGTACGCCAAAGGAAAAAAAAAAATAAACTGATTATTTGTAACTTTGTATTTCTATCATATATTTATAATAACTAATTTAAAAGCTAACGATACAAAGGGAAAATAAAACAATTTGTGAATTTTAGTATTGGTGAAGAAAGTAGATCTAAAATGTAAATATTTACTCTTAAAAAGAACATGAAATTCCAATGTTTGAATGGTTCAAATAAAGCACAACATTTAAAAAAATGTTTCCTTTACTTCTATAATCTAATTTGTTTTGTTCTCATTATATTCTTCGTTAAAGAGGATACCTCGGTACGTAGTTTGCACATGTCTGGAGCACTGTGAGACAGCAAACACTGCTACCATCTAGTGCTTTTGTGAATGTTTAACACTGTTAAAAGCATACTTGCACAACTGCTGCCATACAGGCTGACATGTACTAAGGCGTCACATTTATCACATCGCATGAATCGAATCATCCCACCATAGTTTGTGACTTGTGGGAACAATTCAGTCACTTAAATTTACTAAAAAAAACAATCCAAATAAAGTCACCTCTAAACAAGTGTATTTTTCATAACTTTGAAGCTTTGCTCAGCGCGAAAATGCAGTTACTAATCTATCTACTTTCAATACGTGAGCTTTGTACAAAACTTCCTGTGCAATCCCTATTGTCTTAGTATATAGGAATCATGACAGAAAGCAGAAAATTTTAATTGCGCACTGATCATTTTCATGTTCAGGTCACATACCACCTGGAGATTAAGGGAGTGATATTTTTTGTGGTTTCTATAAACTTCTTCTCTTTCACGTTGTTTGCCAGCTATTCTGTAAAAATTGGACTTAACCAATTGCCATTCTCCAGGTGTACTTGGCAGACACACATACAGGGGAAAAAATGTTCATAAATGCGCCAATGACCATAGCAAGATGTCTCAAAAAAGCAGACTGACTTATACTTGAAACTCACTGGAAGGATACTGTCTCAAAGAAATGTAGTGCAGCCAGAAGTCTTATAAGTCATGGGATTGCCAATAACTGTGCTGTCATGATCTCCATTGCATCACTAATCTATCGTACAGTGCCACGATAGACTCCCTATCTAGCTGGAAACTCTGGATCATCTCTCAGTCAGTAAGGGCATCTAATCCAATCATAGGAAGAAATGTCCTTTGGAAATGTTCTTCTTCTTGGTGGAAGTTCCAGTAATTGTGCTTCATCTTGAGTCTGCCTTCTTCTTCACAATAGAAGAACTCAGAAAATAAAAAGATGAAGCAGGTTCTCCATGAGTGAATGGTCAACTACCAAGTAAGTTATGTTGATATTGTGATACAAGTTGTGCTTTTATTTAGCAAGTACTAATCCTTTTAGCGTCTGTTTGTGAACTCTCATTGATTTCTATTGTCTCTGCCAAAAAATAAATTGCGGATGTTAATCCACGAACTTGACACAAAAATAGACATGAATGAACTGTTTATAAGCAAAATAAAAGGCTTACAGTGGCGTATTCTTATAAAAAAGAGAGCGAGCAAATACACATGGATCAGTTCAATCGCATATTTCATTCAGCATATTTCACAGTACTTTTAACAAGGTTGACAGATTTGTGCATTAGAATTAGTATCAGCACGAAGACTTTGACTCAAAATTGCACTCTATCTGAATCATGAAAGAAAAAGCTTATGTTTCATGAACCTTTAATCGCTTTAGTATAAAAATCCAAAATGATCTTTTAGCCAAGGAAAAAAACAAGTTGTTTCACATACTGTATGACACCTGTTAAAGAATACACTGAACATTGTTTGAAGGGATAGAAATGTAAAAATTGAAATATGCATGGGTACATTTCAATTTTGAATAGAATGCTTCTAGTGAAAAATAATTCTGGTTTTCAGCAGCATACACCCATAAGCTTTGTGTGCCACATGCACCAGCATTTAGACACCACACTTTTTCATTGTCTGCAGTGGCTGGTATGACACAAAGGGGTAGATTAAACAAGGTCCGAATGGCCCTTGTTTCCGTGCGAGCCTTTGGGCTCGTCATAAACAGCAGTTATGAAGCAGTGTCTAAAGACCGCTGCTCCATAACTTGTCCACTGCCTCTGATGCTGCTGTCTTCAATCCACCTGATCCTATACGATCAAGCTGATTGACGCCCCCTGTTAGTGCAATGATAAATGCCGACAGCATATGCTGTCGGCATTCAGCAATGTCTGTCGGACATGATATGCTACAGCGTATCATGTCTGACAGACATTGGTAAATCTACCCCAAAGTCTTCACCAAACCACTACACACCACAGCCAGCTCTTTGATTCTCAGGTCACAAGTAGCATATGTGCGTATGTCCTTGAAACAGTACTAGAAGTATTATGGAATTATATTGCAAAAAAGCACATTTCAATTTTGACCTTACACACAGTCTCAGTTCTCTGTGAAAAATATTATTAATCTCTCATCTGCCTTCAATGTTATTTTATTAGAAAAACAAATTATTCTATTATTTATGTTATTAATTCAATGTAATTCTGTAGTAAAAATGTTTGGGTTTATGTCTTTATGTATGTACTTGATTTTAACACATTTTGTGCTATAACAATATAATTAATGTACTATATACTGTAAATGTAATTGTAGATGTTACCTGTGGCTTCATTACAGTAGTTGTTGCCACTACAACAACGTACTGATAATGAGCTGGTTTGGCTGTAAAATCTCACGTCATTAGAGCATTCGTCAATTTTGCCACATCCTTTTAGACTGACATCTGTTATATCTCCTGTGTTAAAAAAAGAAAACAGAGAAAGTTACAATTGAGTTCCCATTGAACTATATATATATATATATATATATATATATACATACAGTATATATATATATATATATATATATACATACAGTATATATATATATATATATATATATATACATACAGTATATATATATATATATATATATAATGTTTTTATTACAACAGTTAGTCTCAGTTCTCTGAGTTTTCTTTGAACAATATATATATAGTTTATATAAGTATATATATATATATATATATATATACAGTATATATATATATATATATATATATATATATATATACACATAGCTATACATAATTATCTGTGCGTGTGTAAAAGCCTATTATGACATTTTTCCATAGGAATTGAAGAGACTTTGCATTTAAAGGGGACAGTATTATAACATTGAAGTCTAGTTTGCTTTGCTGTTGTATTCTGGGTAAGACTAGTGGTAAAAACAAGTTTTTCCTTTTCCATTAAAATCTATGAACATATTGTACGTTTACCACCAGTTTACAAAGTTTATAATAGTAATAGAAACTGGGCCTTAGCTATTTTGGCGACGTGTTTTTTATATTTTAAGGCCTGGAGAAATCTTTACTCAGAAGATCTTTTACAACTACTTGGGGTCCATTTATCAACCTCTTTTGCCTGCCTATAACTGCAGGTTCTCACAAGAGAACCTGTATGCCGTATTAGACGCTGCTTTCCTAACCTTTCACCACCTCTTAGGTGACGAATTTCAATCTCTCCGGTTTCGTCCGACAGGGGAGATAGAAAGCTCCTGCCCGTGCGTGATTGGATGTGCATGGGCAGGGGGCAGTGTTGCACACAAGTGCAAAATAGCGTTTGTGTGCAATGCTGAATTCCGTCAGCAAAATTCAGCCCGCCAGAGGTGAGTTGCGGCAGACAGGGGCGCGTATGTGGGCCCCTGTCCGCCTCAGCTCGATAAATTGCCCCACAACATTTTTGGGTTTTATGTTGCTTTAAGTTGTTATATGTCACGTGTCACTGGGCACAGGTGGGGAGAAAATGATTGAGGGGTATCTCAACAGTTATTGCACACATGAGCACCATAAATTAAAGCCTAGACCTGTTGGCATAGCATTATATTCTATTGCTTTATTAAAGAGTTATTTTAGTGTCCACTCACCAAGGGTTCCTGTGATGCTAAGGTCTACACATTGCTTCTGATCTCCAGTGCACTGTATTTGAGTTCTCATACTACTGTCACATTTTTTTCCTGGGGTTACGCACCCAAAGCAAAAAAAATTATTCCTAGCTTCTGCAGGCTCTGAAAAGACAAAAAATACAAATGTCACAGAAAATAAAAATGCTGTTTTAAATAATACTAGTCAAGAAGACATAAATCCAGTAAAGGTAAAGCTAAATAATAAGCCTGACCATTAGGTTTGTAAAAATCTATAACTTTGCGATTCACCAGTATGCCTTTTATTCTTTGGTTTTGCCAGACAGTGCAATACAACAGGGGCACCTATAGACTCTTGTCTAGCAAATATACTATGATGTAGATTTGTTGATTGAGAATGAGTGCACATGTTAGTATAAGTGGATTTAAATGCTAGGAATCAGCTAATTCATATTTATTCACTTTTAAACTGTACTTAGAATTACTTTATAAAATAGCAATCTCTCTTTTGCACAATAAGATGAAAATTTGAATGCAGTCTAGTGTAATGTAATTTTTGGCAGGGGTCAAGTTGAGTGGGAACACATGGGAATAGAGTTCCTGCAATATTTTTGCAGGTGAAACTAAGTTCTCTCTCAAAAGAGAACAGAAACACTTCAGTAAACACTGCTGCTGCTGCTGGGTGGAGCTGCAGCACAGCCTGGTTAGAGGGATAGTGAGATCATCTAGTAACGGGCAGTAAAACTTCCTATAATACACTAAGGGGCCAATTTAACAAGCTCCGTATCAGCCCCAATGCATCTGTTTCCGCATGAGCCATCAGGCTCACCAGAAACAGGAGTTAAGAAGCAGCAGTCTTAAGACCGCTGCTCCTTAACTCATCAGCTACCTCTGAGGCAGCGGACAACAAAATAATCGGGTTGATTGACACCCCCTTGGCCACGATTCTGCAGGGGGCGGCATTGCACAAGCAGTTCACAAGAACTAGTTGTGCAATGATAAATATCGACAGTGTATGCTGTCTGCATTTATTAATGTCTGGCGGACATTATCGCAACAGTGGATCATATCCACCAGACACATGATAAATCGGCCCCTATATATAGATATTATTGCATTTAGTTTTCAAACAAACTGAATCTCTTACTCATATTTCATGAATTCCATTCATTTGTAATATCCCATTAGTATAATTTAATCTATATTTGAAAAGGAGTCTGGGATTTGTCCTTTAAGATCTAACCCTAATGGCCAAATTATCATGTTCCTAAAGGAGCTTGATGCCCCTTTTTTCCGACAAGCCTTCAGGCTCACCGGAAACAGAAGTTATGAAGCAGCAGTCAAAAGACCACCTGCTCTGAGGCCGTGGACAGCCTATGGGCCGCGAATCTGCAGGGGGCAGCATTGCTCCAGCAGTTCACAAGAACTGCTGGTGCAATAATAAATGCTGACAGCGTATGCTGAACGCATTTATCGATGTACGGAGGACATGATACGCTAGATCATATCATGTCCACTCGCACATTAATAAATAGGCTCCTATATGTTATTGTAAAAACAATATTTAGCATTGACTTTGCTACCTGTCTATCTATTATGTTTTTTATGTTTCACACAACCCTGAGTATAAAAATAATGAATTGCTTGAAAGTAACACATATTAGAAATGTTATATATAACTTCAAATAGATACCTATGTGTTCTATAAAAAGTATAGAGAAGTCTTCTGGGAACTTATTACCAAACTTTATTGCTATAATGTATAAATAAAGTAAAATAATTACAAAAAAAGACCACCAATCAAATTCCATATATACACTCACAAAATAACAATCTTTATTTCAAACATCACAAAAATACTTAACTGATTCCTATCAAAAGTTCCAACTTTGCATTGATTTTCATTCCAAATACATGTAGCCTTCATTCTTTAATCCTTTCCAAAGTTAAAGTTAAAATATGGCAGCAGAAAAGTGTAGCCATTATATATATATAAAAAATGCAAATACTTTATGTATATGTTTATATAATATCTCACTCCACTCACTCCTTCAGTTTCTGAAATTGTATGAAGACAAAAACATATTCTTATAACATTCAGAAATAAAACATAAGCTGTTTTTAACATAAAAAGGCTTTAAAGTTCACACTTAGATAAAATGTGTCAATGGTTTAGTTACAGAAGGCTCAATGGCAATAACATATTTTTATTATATTTTTTTGATTTCTCCTTAACATTATTTAAAATGCTTCAGATCTTACTAATCACTGGAAGCTAATGCATTAAATCTGTTACTCAACAAAATAGTATTCATTTATTTCTAATACAGAATACAGAATGGTGAAAGACCTGGCTTACCTGGTATAAAACCTGTAGCCCTAAGGTTTGAATATGGACTTCAATTGTCTAAATCCCTTGTGCTGACATCCTTAGATGGAAACCACTCATTTTTATAAATATTTACATTATGTTTCCAAAACAACAACAAAAATGTTGACAAAATAAATTGAACATATTTGGGAGTATAAAAGTAATGCAAGACTTACTGGAACTGTTTTCCTTGTTGCACAGGTCTGTGTCACAAAATGACTCTTGCAGACTAAGGTTGCCAACGAAGCCTATGGACAGAAGTGTATTCTTTGAGGCACTAACAGCATCACTGCAACTCTTGGAAATACTCTGATACTTATACAAATCTATTGAGAAAAAAAGAAAAAAAACTATTGAATTAGCTTAATTTAAAGGCACATGAAATTCAGAATTTAGCTGTCATGATTCAGACTTTTTATCTTGCCTCTGCTATAAAATTTAGTTTGTTCACTTGATATACTTTGTTGAAAAGCATACCTAGACAGCCTCAGGTGCGGTACTGCACTTCTGGGAGCTAGCTGGGGATTACTGGCTACACTCATATGCCTTTTGTCATTGGCTCAACAAATGTGTTAAGCTAGGTTCTAGCAGTGCGTTGCTGTTTTGAAACTAACTTTAACTATTTGTTAATCGGCTCTGCTGGGTTTAAACACATGGTTTTATGCAAGCAATAGTGCAATAATAAAATGCACTAACATGTTATGTTTGCACGTTTATGTCCCTTTAAGGGGAAAAGTATATATCTCATAGAAATAAAATGAAAGATTCTTTAAGTAAAAATATATTTAGAAAATTGAATCAAAAACACAAAGGTTATTTATAGACTTGTGCAGCAGCAAAAATGAATTGTATTTTAGAATATCCGTCTGCTGTAGTATTCAGTATTTGTTTAATTTTAAATGAAATCAATACTGAATATTTGTGGAACATTTACATTCATTTTCATTAAAATAATGTAAATGTTCCTTTGTTACAAGTAGCATTATACTTAGCTTTAGTGCGCTGGGGGAGCCACGCTAATACCAAGCCTTCTTCACATACCTTGTATTTAAGCCTCTACAGACTGCCTTCTTATTTAAGTTCTTTTGACAGATATGCATTTTAGCCAATCAGTGCTGGTTTAATAAATAACTCTACGGTGTGAGCACAATGCTATCTATATGTCACACATGAACTAGTGCTGTCTAGCTGTGAAAAACTGTCAAAATGCACTGAGATAAGAGGCAGCCTGCAAGGGCTTAGAAATGAGCATATGAGCGTACCTAGGTTTAGCTTTCAACAAAGAATACCAAGAGAACAAAGCAAATGTGATTATAAAAGTAAATTGGAAAGTTCTTTAAAATTGCATGCCCTATCTGAATCATGAAAGTTTAATTTTCACTAGACAAATGTATACTGATGAATTTGTTCATCAGTATGTCTTAGTTTTCTTTAAATTGAGTTTGTGTATTTGTTCAGATATTTGTTTTGTGAAAACGAGACACATATACCTGTTTGTATTTTAAAAAAAAAAACAAATTCACAAGCCTAGTCATAAATTCAGTGGAATATCATTACAGTTGAGTTGATGAGGGAATAATAGAGCAATATATAGGAGAAACTCTAAAAAATAATTTAATAGCAGTAGAGATGAGGAATGAAAATATAATGTGCCATAGAGGAACTAGTACATTCCATGTTTGTTCATCAACCAGTAAAAGATAAATCACATAATAGGTAAGCAGCATGATACTTTATTTTTATAAGGTTGACATATTATTATGAATACTTTATTAAAATATATGTCTAACACTAAATAATAGGTGTGATTTTAAGAGTCATATTAAAGAAACATTGATACATCTTGATACAATTTAAAACAATAGAATACAGTGTTTGCTTTTTGTTTTTAAAATATATATAATTATAAGAACATGGGAGTGGAAACTGATACAGTTTTCATAATGAAAAGATATGTTTATGTTATGTAAATGAAGCTCCCGACGCCAATCTCTGAAAATGAATAGTAGAGCTTTGACTCAAGCAGCAAATTAAATGTTGCATGTCTCTTGAGCACTATGTGAAAGCAGTGTTTGTAAGAATGTAGAGGGCGCTGTAGAGGGCGCTACAAACTGTAGAGGGCGCTGTACAGTAGCTTCAGCCACTCTACGGTTAAAATTCTATTGTAAACTAAGCAAACACTGTATAGCCAGAATTACAATTTAAAAATAACTTTTATGAATCAATTGTGTCAAATACATTAAAAACAATGTATACAGGAGCAATAAGTGAAGGCAGACCTGAAGGTACTTCCTGCTGTCACTCAGCACTTCCTGCTGCAGAAAAAGCTCCCTCTACAGGTTGTGTATAATATTGCTACACACACTGCTTCCATAAAGGTGCACCCTTGTGAGCCTACTTTTTTTATGTCTTTATGGATAGGGGTTAAACTACAATAGAGAATACCAATATAAAATGTACATTTGATACTGAAAGTAAAATTTAAAGATGTTTTGCTTTCTTTTTAATTGTATGCCAGTTAAACATCACACACCCCTGTTAGAATCTGCTTTCCTTTAAGTTTCACGCAACTATGTAGAATCAGTCTACAGAGAACCAATGGCTCACATTCCCTTTTAAAAAGGGACATCAAACAAGTTGGGATAGAGACAAAATATAATAATATGTACTTTAATTACTTTAACTGCAAATGTATACTGCAGTGCCTCACCATTAACCCTTTGTTTTAAGTTTCTGAATTGTACATTTCTAACCCCCCACACACACACACACACACAATTCCTTCTATGGCTGTATCTTTATCTTTTGTTGCTTTGGTATAATTCAAAATTGCATAGGGATTATCTGCTGGAGCATGCCTAGAAGCTGTGAACTTAGTTGAAATACAATACCTGTGTCTAAACACTGATAAGGGGGGTGGAGTAGACTGCTCCAGACAGTATGGATATTTAAGTATTTTTGCTTATTTTTTAAAATTATTTTAAAATACTTGCCAGCAATTTTTAAACAATTTTTTTATGCAAACTATTTGTACTTACTTAGACCTTTTAGGATATGCACAGATCTCAACCTGTTTTATGGCACTTTAAATTCATATCATGGGGATTACCTATGTAATGCTTTCCAAGTTTTTCACCCCACTCAACCCCATAAAAATACAGTTCATTGTATTAGGGAGAACACAGGAGATCTACAGAGGAGACACTCACAAGATGAAAAACTGAGCACTGACGTGCTGCATCTGTTATTTGCTCCTGAACATGTCACCTCCTTTTCTTGGCAATTTTTTGTTCCTCTGCAAGATAAACACTTTAGACATATTCCTAAATAAAGATAAAAAAATATTTTAGTAAATTTACTATTATAATTGTCAAATTAACATGTTTATTGAAATCATATAATCGATAAACAGAATTAAAGGGGCATTGATCTCAGAATGTAAGCATCCATAAAATAGTTCATTAAAGGAAATAAAACAGCATTGCCATATACATTCAGTATATATTGTGCCTGTGTTTGTTGTAAAATACCTTAACAAACTGTGGTTTTTCTACATTAAGTATAGTAGAGTATATTTGACCATGTAACATGCCCCACAGTGATTGTTTAGATCTCAGCAAAACCACCTCTTTAAAGACGATCTCTGCAGTTTTACCCACATATTTTTAGTCTTTCCAATTCTTCATATTTTTCCTGTGAAGTACAAACTAGTCGCCAGTTTTGTAGAACCGAAACACCATACCCTCGCCCAAAATATTACCTGAGCCTCATGGCAACCCATTCTGTGATGACCAATACAAGTACCATACCATTTTGCCTCTATAATGTATGCTTTTTTTGTACTTTTAATTTAATAAGCTCAGCAAACATTAGTGTAATACTGTATATAGTGTTGTATATAGTGTATATATATCCTAAATGTATATTAAAGATGAATACAAAGATGTCCTACGGGAGCTAAAACCAGGAAAAGCGGCTGGCCCAGATGGTTTTCCAGGAGATTACTACAAGTTATTCAAAACATCTCTCACATCTCACCTAGTCAAATTTTGCAACCATATTTTACAAGGCCACACTATCCCTCCCGAACTTTTAGATGCCAAAATTATAGTTATCCCCAAACCAGGTAAAGATAAAACTTCATGTTTCAACTATAGGCCAATCTCCCTAATAAATCAGGGCTTAAAATTTTTCACAAAAATATTAGCTAACCGCCTCAAACATGTCCTCCCCAAATTAATTTACCCTGATCAGGTGGGCTTCATTAAAAACAGAGAGGCCCCAGATAATATCAGGAGAATCGTAGCCTTACTCGACTACCTACATGATACAAAAACGCCTTCTCTGTTGCTCTCCTTAGACGCAGAGAAGGCGTTTGATAGAGTTGATTGGGACTTTATGCAAGTGGTTCTAAGGAGAGTAGGTATTGGAGGCCCATTCCTGGATGCAATCAACAACATATATTCCACCCCCACAGCACGAGTTAGGGCTATGGGTCACCAGTCTGATAAATTTGCAGTACTCAACGGCACTCGTCAGGGGTGCCCATTATCCCCGTTGCTGTTCGCATTCTGTATAGAACCCCTGGCCCAACACATTAGAAACTCCCCAGACATCTCAGGAATAACTATCAAATGGAGGGAATACAAGCTTACACTATTTGCAGACGACATCTTGCTATCCTTGACCAGGCCCTTGCTCTCACTTCCAAACCTTTATGAAACTATTGATCTCTTCTCCAGAATTTCCAGATACAAGGTAAACTTAGAGAAATGTGAGGCCATGCCCATAGAATTACCAGATCACACCAAAAAGCTGATAGAATTAAATTTTGAATTTAAATGGATCAAACAACACCTTAGATATTTAGGGATTAACCTAACAAGAAGATCATCAGAATTATATCAGGCCAACTATCCCCCACTATATAAATCTATCAAACAGGACCTGAATAGCTGGAGTAAACTAAGATTCTCTTGGTTTGGAAGGCTATCTGCGGTTAAAATGACAGTGCTACCACAGATTTTATATCTGTTCCGCACTCTACCTATAAATATCCCGGCGCAAGACCTAGACCATCTTCAAAAACGCACTAACAATTTCATACGAGGCAGCAAAAAAGCCAGAATCTCTTCTAATATACTTAACAGACATAGAAAATTGGGGGGGGGTCAGAGCACCAAATTTCAAACATTACTACCAGGCAGCTAGACTTGCACAAACCACCCTCCTTAATGACTTAGAAGAGGACATAACTTGGACAAAATTAGAATCAGACATTACAGAAGTAGGGCCAAGAATGATGGTGCTTTGGGACCCGAAGCATTGCCTAGGTAAGGATCAAATCACGTTCCCAATTTCTGACTTTATGACTAAGCAGTGGTCTAAGCTCACTTCATCTCTTAAGCTACTACCACAAAATTCTGTCAAAACACCGCTTAGATGTATAATTAAATTGGAACACCCTACAATTATTAAGAAGTGGGAAAATAGAGGGTTATATAGGATAGCTGGTTTATTGGAAAGGGGTAAAATAATCACCTACACACAACTACAAGAAAAACTCCACCCAACCAAACTTAATTGGTTCTTATATTTACAAATCTCCTCATCTATACAACACCTTTTACCGGCAGGCCCAAGTAAATCTCTTACTGTACTAGAAATTATATGTAGTGCATCAACGAGACCTAAGAAAACTATAACACAAATATATCAGGCAATCCAATCTGCTACAGGGAACACTAAAACCCCGGTACAAATTAAGTGGGAAAAAGACCTCAGTAAGGAATTCGATGTACAAACCTGGCATACAATCCTATATAATGCGGGAAAAAGACTGCTTAGGGCAGACATGCTTGAAAACTGTATTAAGACCAACTTTCGGTGGTATCTCACCCCACTAATCACTTCACATGCCACCAGGCATGGGTCCAAATTATGTTATAGAGCAGAGCTTTCCAAACTTTTCATGTTGGTGACACACTTTGTAGACCTACATCATTTCGCGACACAGTAATTCAGTTGTACTAGCAAAAAGGAGGTTAAACTAACTTGTTTTAAGAGATACGGACACATACATAAATTATATAATAACAAAATGCATTTACAAGTAACAGTATGTATGTGCAAGAATTAAAACAAGTTTAATAACACCAATAGCTACTTACTATTTTAATGGGATGTATTAGGTTGATGGGATGAACACAGTTTCTGAATATTTAGTGTAATATTAGATAAAGACACTCACATTTCATCATCAAGCATTTTTAAGCTTCCACTTCCTATCCATATATCAAGAGCAGGAGCAGCAATGCACTACTGGGAGCTAGTTGCAAAAAAATCCCACTGACTTCTGCTCAGCGTTTAAGCTGCCACCCTCAGAGCTCTGTGAGTCCGACTGACTACTGCCCGCGCTGCAAACACACTGCTGTCCCACTCACTGGCTACACTTGCAGTCACGAGCCAATTAAGGAGACTACACGTGCAGTCAGGAGCCAATGTACCGCCAAATCCGCCAATGGTAATAGTTTCAGTTCCCACTGAGATGTGCCAATTGGTTAAGATGATCTGTGACCCACTAGCTATCAATCACGTGTCAACCATGTGATATGCGTAGCAGGCAGGTGGAAAGTCAGAAACCAAAAAAACAATTTAATTATTTTTTTTTTAAATTTAATAAAATTTGTGCTGAAGCAGGGACACACCTACACACTGCTGCCGACACACTAGTGTGTCCCGACACACAGTTTGGAAAGCACTGTTATAGAGGCTGTGAAGAAGAGGGCACCTACAAACATATGTGCTGGGATTGCCCCCATACATATAGAATATGGAACCAACTATAACAATTTTTAATAAGCTCTATTTTAGATAGCCCCATCAAACTCTCTATGGAACAAGCCTTAATACACACTAGATTTAAAGAGTTTAACAAACACATAAACCAATTTATTAAGATAACCTGCACGGCCACAAGGGTGTGTATAGCACACCGATGGAAGGAGAGGGCTCCATTTTGGGGGGAAATTGTATTCAAAATTAAACACTACTATAATATGTCAGCACAGGCAGCTACTATACAAGACACACAAGAAATCTTCCACAAGGTTTGGTACTACTGGATCATGCATGATACATCAAACCTCAGAGGGAAGATAATTGAGGCGCTTTTCACATATAGATCTAGATCCTTACAAACCAAAGGTATCTTTAGGGCTGAACAGACACCAAATCTAACCATACAGATTAGACGGAAAGGTCCTGTAATTGTCCTTATCCCTTTCCCACCCTCTCTTTCCCAATTTCTGACTAATCTCTCTTCTTTCCTTTTACCTTTTACTTTGTTTAAATTGATAAATTGTTATGATGTTAAATCTGTTAGCAACAAGCAGAGTAACCTAAACTCCTAATCTAATCGTTCCAGAATACAAGCGAAATACAGGTTTCTAGCAGAATTCTGTAATTTATGACAAGATGATAGTTTCAAGTAAAAGTACTTTTTTTTTTCTCTTTTTTTTTTCTCTCTTTAAGGATCTATATCTCATTAATATTAATGTTACAATGTATATTTATTTCAGATCTATGTTCTCTGTGTTCTTTTTTCTGTTATCAAAAAATCAATAAAATTTATATTAACATAAAGATGAATACAAAATAGATTAATCTAGTGCTACATACATATATATATATATATATATATATATATATATATATATATATATATATATACAGTATATATATATTATAGTCCATTGTAGTCAAATGCATGGCTATTATATAATAAACATAAATAATATATTTATATAATAACTATATACATATTTATATGATTCATTTTTTATTAGAAAGTGTTTATATGAGTTTAACAGTATATTTGAATGAATTTATGTTGTGTTTAGCGCAACATTTATTTTGTCCTTAACCCTTTTACATCAGTTCTTAAATCGGGCTAACCTGATGCATGGTTACTTCGATTATGTTCAAACAAGCTCATTTACTTTAAACTTGTAATATAAGCACAAGTTAGTGCAGGAGCGATATTCCTATATCGCTTGGGTGCCACTTGTATTATAGTCCTATATTTTCTCTCTTGAATTAGGGTACCTGGACCATAGGTTGTTACAAATTGTTGTTGTTTTTTTATGTTTTTATTAGTGCTATATATGCTATAAGTGTGCACATTTTGAGCAATTGATTGAAATTTGATAGTACCTTTTGTACAATACTGTTGTGCTTTACTTTTACTAATTGTATTAGGAATTTGTACACCCATCTGTAAAGGGTATGTACAGAATCTGTTCAATGTTGTTAAAGAAACTATAAAACAATATATAATTTTGTTGTATAACAATATTTATATGGGTCGCATACAACTTGCTAAGTTTATCTCAGGATCGATGCCCTATGTTTTAAAAAGGTGTGACTGTTGGAACACTGAGCAAGTCAATTTATAAAATGTATAAACCAGGTACAGCCCAAAACACAATGTGAATAATAATAATTTATTCTCCCACAATAGGAGATAATGATCACTTTCACTTCCATTCAATCTATTTATTAAACACGTTTATTGCACGAAGAAATCCTTTCTGTTCCTAGCCAAACCCATGAATTTCTACAGCTGACACCCAATACTTTACTTTTTCTTTACACCCTCTTATATAAGAGTTCTATTACAAAATATTGACACACAACAATTGCCTTTTACAGTTATTCATGAATGGTGTAGATCAAAATCTGTTCCTCAAGTTCTGATTTTTCTTCAAACAAGCTCTTTGACTGATGCAGGAACCTCATTGTCCAGAAAGCTCACAACCTAAAACTACTCAGTTATCTTTTTCTATGTAACTAACAGCAATGATGGGTCTTGATTACTGCAGTATCCACAAACCTTAAAAATGTTAATAGCCTCAAATTTTCTTTTTTGCATGTCCAATACTCTATATAGAGCTCAGAGAGGAGGGTGGGTAGCAGAACACGAGGAAGCCTTCCTGTATATCATTTGATATTAAAGGGACAGTTCACCCAAAAACTTTCTCCCCTTTAAATTATTCCCAATGATCCTTTTACCTGCTAGAGTGTATTAAATTGGTTGCAAGTAGCTCCTTTACTCATATTTCAGCATTTGAAATAGCTGATTTAGCTTGTGGTTTCCCAACCTATACTGAAAGTTTTGATACTGGCGTATACGCTATTGAGAAACCTAAATAAACACAGCCAGCAGAAGAGATTACACTCCCAGTGGGATGCAGGATAGTTAAGTAATAAAATGATAATTTTCCATTGTTCTCTCTATGTATTGAGATTTGGTGTTCCAGACAAATATAAGATAAGGAAGCAAGTGTGTGTACATAAAAGTGATAACATAATGAGATCTGATATTACCTGAAGCTCAACCTATTTTAAATATTGTAATAGGCTGTGGTTTCAAAGCACAAAACCAGCTACTTCAGATACAAATAAACCCGAAAATGCTATTTCTCAAATATTTTATACTCTGCAGTTGGTATAACAAGTCTTTTAAATACATTTATGAAGAAACAATTTTACAGTGTACTGTCCCTTTAAGCTTTGTGGTCAATGTTTTCTTCACAAAATTCTACGTTCTAGATTATCCCCTGGCTAACAGGATAACTTTAAATACATCCTTTAAAATAAAGTAACATTTTCAATACATTTAATCTGTTTCACATATTTCTTAGTATATTGATGCATTTGTGTAAAACATTTTTTATATCAATACATGTCCCTACATTTATATAAATATATGTATATTCCAATTCCCATGATACTCTTATATACATTTCCTTAGCTTAGACATTCATTTCTTAGAAATTTAACATTAGCATTTTTACCAAATATTGGCCATACATTGAGGAAGTTACATTACTTCATAAACCAATATCCTACAATTGCCAACTCTTACCTGGATCAATGAAAGCCAGAAGGCAGAAGAAGAACAAAGACATTCCCATAACATGGCGAGCCATCTCTATTTCAGACTAATGTTCATCAGTTTACACAGTGCCATCCAAATATATACCTTTTCCTAAACCTAGGTCACATGCCAGAAACAACTGAATGCCCCACCCTACTAAACTTCTCAGATGAATAATACAAGCAGAAAACCGCACAGGATATAATTAATATTTTGATAACTATAAAAAAGTAGAAGAAGAAGATAATTATGTGTTTGCAAATCATTATGTGCAGTATCTTTGATGAAACAGAATGGATTAGGCTAAGTGACCAAATCATGCAAAATAATTTGAGAAAAGACCTTGCACTGCCATTTATTATCTTAAAAGATATATATATACATACGTTGGGCTTTGTTTGTCTCACATTAAAATAAAAGAAATTTACTCATTTGAAGAGACTGAGTTTTCAGTTGTGAAATATAAGGGTATATAGAAACTTGAATTCTAAGAGATTACTTAAGCCAGATGATGATATATATATAAATATATTATCATAACACTCTATCTCTTCTTAATCCCTTCTATGTTTATCTTCCCCCTTTTCAAAGTATAAAAGCGATTGCTTTAACAATCTCATGGGGTAAAGTTATTTCTAGACCATCCATTTCCTGTCCTTGCTATGTTTAGCTTTACCTAAAACTCAGCCCCCTTTTATGACCTTCCCTTAATGCCCATCCCTTGCCCTGAAGTTCACCCTCCCGTTCCTTCCAAGTGGGGTAAATTAACCCTTTTTTTAACTTTGTTTCATTCGGGGGTTATTTCTTTCACGATTTTTCTAACAGTTTCCAATGCCACTGTCAAATTGTCCCCATGTATGTCATAGAGGGAATGTTCATGGGCCAAAGCCATTAGAAAAAATGTTACAGTAAGTGGCTTACCCTTATTATTATTATTTGATTGGTTTGGTATCTAGGCCTAAACTACGCAGGGCAGTTAATGGGTACTTTTTACTTCAAGTCTTCCAATTTTTTAACTTACTGAAGGTTAAAAAAAACAAACACAAATTAGTATAACTGTCCTCAGTTAATTGCAAAGTTACAGGTTAATTTTATAAAAATATTCCTAGACCATTCAGCTACCAGAAAGCATAATAAATAAAATAGATGTAACTAAAACAACTGCTTTTGGTGGAATTGTTTGTTTCTCTTATACAATCCATCATAAATAGTGTACATTATTTCTCTGCTAAATAATGATTGCATTATTTTCACCTTTATTTTGCTGATTTCTGTAGGTAGAAGAGAGTAAGAATCTCACAATTTTAAAATATCCTCTATAAAGATAACATCTTACACTCTCCTGCTCCCAGAAATTGAGATCTGGGTTAAAGTGATGGTAAATTCACCAGCTTAAAATAACATATTTTGAAAGCTCTTGTCCTAACTAGCATATTGATATGCTTTTTGCATTCCAAAGTCAAACCTACTTTTAATAATGTTTTTGTCAGGCTCCATTACCTGATTTAATGCAGCTTCTCTCTATGATTTTCTATTAGGCTTATTTGACTGGCAGGTCTTTCAGCCAATCAGAGCCTCACCATGCTCCTGTGCTTACATGCATGTTAACAGTAAGCAGCCTCACTGTTTCTGTTGCGCAAATAGCGTAGCAAGTTCGTCTTGTAGTCTGAGTTACAAGCACGGGAGCGTGCTGCGATTAACTTCAATGTTTAAATTGTTTTTTTATTTTAGCTTTTTTCAACTTCACTTTTATGCAAATGTTACAGGGGATTGCTTTATAAAGTAAATTTGTTTTATAAATTAGGGACATTAAACTCTAAATACTTTTTTATAAGCATAGTATTGTTATTTCCCACCTCCTGCTAGTGCTGCCATGTTGAAATCTGCTTTTCCCTACATTCCAGTGCCGACCAGTTTGCTGATCTGACTCTTCAGATACCTGCAGTGTAACCTAGGTTTCATAATGATAGTGTTTAGTGTCCCTTTAAATAATGTTTTGGAGGTGTTTTTGTGATGTCTATCTCTCATTGTGGAAACTGTTACAATAGATGCATCTTCATTTATATAGGAGGTGATCTTGTATCTTGCAGCTGTAATGAGCATTGTTACAAATCCATTTGAATTCCTCCATTTTTTAGCTGTGATGTTGCAACAACTTTTTTTATTGCAATCCTAGTTTCATGAACCAGTTTTATGAAATTTAGCCCAATTTGTGTTTTACAAAAATACAAATCCATCATTGATTCAATGTATTATGAACATAAATTATTGTAAACATGATATACACTCTATTGCATACAATAAAATGTGACTAGGTATGCTGAGAAGGTTTTGTATATGCTAAACTGTTAGCTAAATTTAGAGTAAAGAGCATTATTTCACAATATAGTACAGCAGAACATTTTAAGAATAGTTCCACCAAACCTTAATTGCATGTTTGAACATTTGCTAAAACTGTGACTAAAACTGCTGTAAGGCAAAATATACCAGTTTTGGTTTTTGTTGGCTATTTGGATGGGCGAGGCACAACCTGATTTTGTATTCTGTTTTCATCCAACAACATTATGGGTGAGGCCAACAATAGGGTCAACAGATGTTTATTCTGTCATTTTAATAAGAATTTATCACATTTGAATTTCAAATTTAAATCTTCACTTTTTGAGAAATCAAACAGAAGTCACGCTGTCACTGGTAAATCATAAATATGATTAAAAAAATTGTAATTCGCTGAATATTAAATAGTGTTACAAGAATTATACATATATGCAAAATAGAGTTTTCATTAAAATGCTATTTGTAAACGACACAATACAATAAGTGAAACCCAAAATGTTTCTTTCATGATTCAGATAGACCATGCTATTTTTGGGAAACAGGTAGGTAGACTCAGGAGCATGCACATGACTAGGGCACTCTATGGCAGTAGTTTTGCAAGAATGCTTATATAAATTGTTATTGCTATACAATATTATACATTTTGCAAACACTGTTATCATGAAGTTCTTAAAAGCATTCCTAGAAAATCCTCCCATATACTTCTCCAGACACATGCAATCTATGTATCTAGGTATTCTCTTCAACAAAGAATATCATGAAAATTAAGTACATTTGATAAAATAAGTCATTTGGAATGCTTTTATAAAATTATATGCGGAACCATAAAAGAAAATGTTGTTTTTTTGTCTCTTTAAATTTTCTATTATGTTCTCCTATTTAATACTCATAAGTGGATGTGTTTCTTTCATACATTGTTACACTCATACTCTTGATATACCTTCTCAACACTCCCTTTCCAATTATTCACATTTTTTTCCAAAAAATCTCCAGCCTTTTCTACTCTTCAACCACTTATAGGGACATATTTATGATTGTGCGAGGAGACATGATCCGATATAGTGGATCATGTCCGCTGCACATCGATAAATGCCAACAGCATACGCTCACTGCATTTATCATAATTGCACCAGCAGTTCTTGTGAACTGCTGGTGCAATACCACCCCTGCAGATTCACGGACAATCGGCCACTAGCAGGGGGTGTCAATTAACCCGATTGTATGCGATTGTGCGAGCAGACATGATCCGATATAGTGGATCATGTCCGCTGCACATCGATAAATGCCGACAGAATACGCTGTCGGCATTTATCATTGCACCAGCAGTTCTTGTGAACTGCTGGTGCAAAACCGCCCCTGCAGATTCACGGACAATCGGCCACTAGCAGGGGGTGTCAATTAACCCGATCGTATGCGATCGGGTTGATTTCTGTCGATTTCTGTCCGCCGCCTTAGAGCAGGCGGACAGGTTATGGAGCAACGGTCTTTAAACCGCTGCTTCATAACTTATGTTTCCAACGAGCCTAAATATGCCCCAAAGAGTAGTCTTGCCACAGCTCACTACAACCTTTCACTATCCCCAAAAAATGTGCACGTGTTACAACTCCCACAAGCCCTAGTATTCTATAGTTAATAATAACTTACAAAGATAGTTTTGGAGGGAACCACACTATCAATAAGGCTTTCTACACTACAAATCTATAATACACTCTTATATGCCTGCCCTTAAGCTATTTACAAATAGATACCGTCTTTCTGGTTAATTACATTAACAAATAGGGATTAAGGGTGGCAAAGCCACTGTCAAAATTGAGCCTGAAGCTTTTCATAGCAACCATCCATAGCTGCTAGTGACACATATAATACACTGTCACCAATTAATAGTTACTGTAGTATGCTCAAAACACTAATGTGGAACCACTATGAAAAACTTTCTAGATTTTTCTAGATTTTTGTAATGGTTTCATTTTAACAAAAGTTCTGTTCATTCTTTTCCATTCTTGGGCATAATCTTAATGATAGGATTAAAAGTAATTTCAGAATACTGGATTCTCTAACAATTTCACTGATAAATAGATGTCTCAAAGAATATCCAGGGATGCCCCATTTATCTCTTCTACTTTATTTCAATTTCCTTCATTAATTACCTTTCAAACCTTTATTATTCTCATATCAACCGAATTTCTCAGGATGTAATGATATATTATGTAACCCCGTGTTTCTCAGCCGCAGTCCTCTTGTCCCTAACAGACCAGGTTTTCATTATAGCTAAACCAGTGCACAGGTGAAGTAATCAGCTGATCAGCAACATCGTCATTGCTAAACCTGCTCTTACCCATCCGCTGATTATTTCACCTGTGCACTGGTTCAGCTATAATGAAAACCTGGCCTGTTGGGGGTACTTGAGGACCAAGGTTGAGAAACAATGATGTAATCTGCGTGTATTTTTTTATTTCAGCACTAAATAACTATCTTGTAATCCAGACCACAACAATTTATTTAACAATTTTAGGTTAAATTTCAATCCAGTTAGAAAAATGATAGCACATTTTTGTGATAGTGGCTTTATTTTGTTTTTATAGCTATATCACATCCACTTGCTATTTTTCAGAGACAGCTCCTTGCGGCTGGTTACATTTGGCAGTTTTGAAATACATTTCTGACCCCAGTTACAATAGTACTGATTCCTATAAGATATAGCTACTTGTGTTATATATTTGTATGACTATCTTGCCCGCTGTCCTTTTTATTTTTGTAAAGGTTATATATATTTGTACTTGCTAAATGGATCTGCAACTGCTTGGTTATAAATTACAACAATTTTATTGGATGCCTTTTCCTTTGGTTATTGCTAATTTCAGTAAAATATTATCCTATGTAAGATGATCTATCGTATCACATGCTATCTATACATTCATCTTTATTATTTCCAATAATTATTTATCATGTGTAAAATAAGTTGCAAGCAAAGGTTTCCTGGTATGAACTGTAAATACTTTTGGTCTTATCAAACTCACATAAAGACTTGTACTACTGTAATTATACATTCCAGTTTTTATGTTTTATAGTTCTGGGTGAATTTGATCATAAAACTTTAAAACATTCGGCCAGATTACGAGTTTTGCGTTAGGAGCTATGCGGTGCTAACAAGCAGTTTTTTTTCTCACAGCTCACTTACCTGCAGCGCTGGTATTACGGGTTTTTACAAACCTGGCGTTAAAAGGCATGAAGTGAGCGTAGAGCAAAATTTTGCTCCATACCGCACTTCAATACCAGCGCTACTTAAGTCAGCGGTGAGCTGGTCGTACGTGCTCGTGCACGATTTCCCCATAGGAATCAACGGGGAGAGCTGGCTGAGAAAAAGTCTAACACCTGCAAAAAAGCAGTGTAAAACTCCGTAATGCAGCCCCATTGATTCCTATGGGGAAATAAAAGTTATGTTTACACCTAACACCCTAACATGAACCCCGAGTCTAAACACCCCTAATCTTACACTTATTAACCCCTAATCTGCTGCCCCGACATCGCCGGCACCTATATTATACTTATTAGCCCCTAATCTGCTGCCCCAACATCGCCGACACCTACATTATATTTATTAACCCCTATTCTCCCTCCCCCAATGTTGCCGCCACCTACCTACATTTACAAGCCCCTAATCTGACGCCCCCAACGTCGCCGCCACTATAATAAACATATTAACCCATAAACTGTCACACTCCTGCCTCGCAAACACTATTTAAATATTTTTAACCCCTAATCTGCCGTCCCTAACATCGCCGCCACCTACCTACATTTATTAACCCCTAATCTGCCGCCCCAACGTCGCCGCCACTATACTAAATGTATTAACCCCTAAACCTAAGTCTAACCCTAACACCCCCTAACTTAAATATAATTACAATAAATCTAAATAAATATTAATATTATTACCTAAATAATTCATATTTAAAACTAAATACTTACCTATAAAATAAACCCTAAGATAGCTACAATATAATTAATAGTTACATTGTAGCTATCTTGGGGTTTATTTTTATTTTACAGGCAAGTTTGTATTTATTTTAACTAGGTAGAATAGTTACTAAATAGCTATTAACTATTTAATAACTACCTAGCTAAAATAAATACAAAAGTGCCTGTAAAATAAAACCTAACCTAAGTTACAATAACACCTAACACTACACTACAATTAAATAAATGAACTAAATTAAAAACAATTAAATAAATTAAATTAAACTAGCTAAATTACAAAAAAACAAACACTAAATTACAGAAAATAAAAAACAAATTACAGATCTTTGCTGTTCCAATCAGCCAATAGAATGCAAGCTCAATCCTATTGGCTGATTGGATCAGCCAATAGGATTGAACTTCAATCCTATTGGCTGATTGCATAAACCAAAAGGATTTTTTCTACCTTAATTACGATTGGCTGATAGAATTCTATCAGCCAATTGGAATCTAAGGGACGCCATCTTGGATGACGTCATTTAAAGGAACCGTCATTCAGTAAGAAGACTCCAGATGAAGAGGATGCTCCACGTTGGATGTCTTGAAGATGGATCCGCTCCGCGTCGGACGGATGAAGATATAAGATGACGTCTGGATGAAGACTTCTGCCCGTCTGGAGGACCACTTCGCCCGGCTTGGATGAAGGCTTCTCCAGGCTTCATTGAGGACTTTGGCCCGGTTGGAAGAAGACTTCTGCTGCTTCCCTGAGGATGGATGTCTGGTCTTCAGAACTGTAAGTCGATCTTCAGGGGGTTAGTGTTACGTTTTTTTAAGGGTGTATTGGGTCGGTTTATTTTTTAGGTTAGGGATTTAGGCTGCAATAGAGCTAAATGCCCTTTTAAGGTCAATGCCCATCCAAATGCCCTTTTCAGGGCAATGGGGAGCTTAGGTTTTTTTAGTTAGTATTTTATTTGGGGGGTTGGTTGTGTGGGTGGTGGGTTTTACTGTTGGGGGGTAGTTTGTATTTTTTGTACAGGTAAAAGAGCTGATTACTTTGGGGCAATGCCCCGCAAAAGTTCCTTTTAAGGGCTATTGATTAGTTTAGGCTGGGGGGGGGGTTATTTTGGGGGGGCTTTTTTATTTTGATAGGGCTATTAGATTAGGTGTAATTAGTTTAAAGATCTGTAATTTGTTTTTATTTTCTGTAATTTAGTGTTTGTTTTTTTGTAATTTAGCTAATTTAATTTATTTAATTGTTTTTAATTTAGTTAATGTATTTAATTGTAGTGTAGTGTTAGGTGTTATTGTAACTTAGGTTAGGTTTTATTTTACAGGTACTTTTGTATTTATTTTAGCTAGGTAGTTATTAAATAGTATTATTAAATAACTATTCAGTAACTATTCTACCTAGCTAAAATAATTAGAAACTTGCCTGTAAAATAAAAATAAACCCTAAGATAGCTACAATGTAACTATTAGTTATATTGTAGCTAGCTTAGGGTTTATTTTATAGGTAAGTATTTTGTTTTAAATAGGAATTATTTAGGTAATAATATTAATATTTATTTAGATTTATTGTAATTATATTTAAGTTAGGGGGTGTTAGGGTTAGGATTAGACTTAGGTTTAGGGGTTAATACATTTAGTATAGTGTCAGCAACGTTGGGGGCGGCAGATTAGGGGTTAATAAATTTAGGTAGGTTGCAGTGATGTTAGGGACGGCAGATTAGGGATAATAATATTTAAATAGTGTTTGTGAGGCGGGAGTGTAGCGGCTTAGGGGTTAATATGTTTATTATAGCGGCGGCGATGTTGGGGGCAGCAGATTAGGGGTTAATAAGTGTAGGTAGGTTGCGGCGACATTGGGGGCGGCAGATTAGGGGTTAATAAATATAATGTAGGTGTCGGCGATGTTGGGGGCAGCAGATTAGGGGTTAATAAGTATAATGTAGGTGGTGGAGGTGTCCGGAGCAGCAGATTAGGGGTTAATAAGAATAATGTAGGTGGCGGCGATGTTAGGGGCGGCAGATTAGGGGTTAATAATATTTCACTAGTGTTTGTGAGGCGGGAGTGCGGCGGTTTAGGGGTTAATATGTTTACTCTAGTGGCGGCGATGTCCGGAGCGGCAAATTAGGGGTTAAAACTTTTATTATAGTGTTTGTGATGCGGGAGAGCCTCGGTTTAGGGGTTAATAGGTAGTTTATGGGTGTTTAGTGTACTTTTTAGCACTTTAGTTATGAGTTTTATGCTACGGCGTTGTAGTGTAAAACTCATAACTACTGACTTTAGAATGCGTTTCGGATCTTGGAGGTAGAGGCTGTACTGCTCACTTTTTGGCCTCCCAGGACAGACTCGTAATACCGGCGCTATGGAAGTCCCATAGAAAAAAGGGTTTACGAAGTTTACGTAAGTCGTTTTGCGGTAAGGCCAAAGAAGTGTGCGGTGCCCCTAAACCTGCAAGACTCGTAATAGAAGCGGTAGTGAAAAAGCAGCGTTAGGACCTGTTATCGCTGCTTTTTCAGCTTAATGCACAACTCTTAATCTAACCGACAAATCAGTTATCTTTACATGACATTTACATTCCAGGAATTCAAAAATAATTTGAAATCCTAGATCAAAAATTACTAGTAAAAAAAAAAATCTTGAAATTAGTTAAAAATAGTCCTCCAGAGTAACGGCTCCGGTGTTAAGTTGCACTCCCGATCTTCCGGTCTTTTAGATACTGTTAGAATGCTTGTAGCAGTGAATTCCAAGTACAATCCAGATGAAAACTGGATAAAACAAAACAAGAACTCCAACTCTTAGCGTGTAGCACGTGCAGGATTACTAGGGACCTAGATTTGCAAGATCTTGAGAAAGCTTAAAGTACGGCTGAAATGCATAGAAGCTAAAGCTGTTTACCTGCAAACCTTTTTTCCGATATTTAAATTTAGGTACCTAGTAATCCTGTGCATGATAGACGCTAAGAGTGGGAGTTTTTGTTTTGTTTTATCCAATTTTCTTCTGGATCGTACTTGGAATTCACTGCTACAAGCATTCTAACAGTATCAAAAAGCCCGGAAGATCGGGAGTGCAGCTTAACACCGGAGCCGTTACTCTGGAGGAGGAGGGGTTAGTGAAATTGCTCTACCGATCTCCAGAAGGCAAGTGGTTTCATGCAAGACATTGTTGTATAACATAGTGTTTCTACTCCCAAGTCCAACACCATCTATCACTGATACTGACACAAGTACTGACGCAAATAATAGTACGTTAAAGTCCATGAATTTGAAATTCAGACATAAGAAGAATTTGTGATATCTAATACTAATAAGAAAACAGGTGTCTATGCGACATCCAATACTAAGAAGAAAACAGGTGTCTGTGTTACATTGTTCTCATTCACAAGTTTGAATTTATCTGAAGTATCAACAAAAGGAACTGTACATATACTGTGGCTATATTGTTTACATATGGAGAATCTATTACATGTTATGCATTAACATAAGGGACTTTGTATGCAGTGCATACCTTTGATGTGATCTGGCATCAGCAAAGGATTAATCATTTTCTCAAGGAAGTCATTAGACTACTCCAGTGTAATTTTTTATTTTTATGGTGCATATACAGTATATGCACTTATTTTTTATGGTGGTATAGAAGGTTCTTGCTTTATTTTTTACTTTTTATTTTTATTTTTTACTTTTTATATTTGGGTTTTAAACATTAAGAGGCCTATTTACTAAAGCTCTTGCGCACCTGATCCGACAATGCAGATCAGGTCCGCAAGACCTCGCTGAATGCGGAGAGAATACTCTCTCCGTATTCAGCATTGCACCAGCAGCTCACAAGAGCTAAATGGGCCCCCATGAGTGTTTTTTATTAATATTGGATTGTATAAATATAGGGAGATGTCCCTATTGTGCATTTTGGATTGTGCAATATTTCTAGATAAGTGCGCTTTATCATTCTCTGGTTTAACATCGTCCATTATATAATAAACCACATTTAAATAGACAGAACTTTATATATGTACTATTTGTTGCAATTTGTCTTTGAATAAATGTGTTTTTTACTTTTTGCTTTGCAGCGCCCTCCATTTTTTCATAATTAAAGGGTTAAATTGTGGCATATAGTAATGCTTCTATTACAATGTTATGCCAGCCCACATGGATGAACTCTTTTTTTTATGACAATTCCAGTGAACATCCAATCAACGTGTGTGCCAGCTGACAATCTTGAAGTCCAGCCACTTTAAAGCCCATAGAAAGCTCAGCCTAACCAAAAGAGGACATGAAGGTGGGCAGACAATACCAATTAGGATTATAAACCTTTTATTATAAAATATATATACACTTTAAAAAAAATAATTATGTGGTTTTACTTGCAAACTAATATATATTTTATTGCAACATTCTTATAGTCTGAAATATACCATCACTTTAACATTCCTGCTTTTTCAAATAAAGATAGCAAGTTCAAATTTGATAATTGGAGTAAATTAGAAAGACGCTTAAAATTGCATGCTCTATCTGAATCATGGAAGAAAATTTGGTTTACTATCCCTTTAACAAACAATTTTTTTCTAGTCCTTTTTCTAAAAGGTATCCACACAGACTAATCCTTGTTTTTTTAGCAGGCCAATATTTTTTTTTAAAAGTTACTGAGTAATATGCAAAAAATAGAATATTTTAGTAATTTTAGCATACCCTTTTTTTCTAAACATTAATTAGTATGATAAGGGCTAAAAAAAAAAAACAAGTTTGGCATACTGATCCGGATGGTTTGAAATTTAAAAATAGTATTTGTAGACAATAATCTCCTTCCTTACCATACACCCTTCTACCTCACTATATCCCCCTTCCTTACTATTCTTTGTGCACTTCACTATATCCTCTGCCTTACCATACACCCTTCTACCTCACTATATACCCTGCCTTACCATACCCCCTGCACTTCATTATATCCCCTGCCTTACCATACCCCCTGCACTTTACTATATCCCTTGCCTTACCATAACCCATGCACTTCACTGTATTCCGTGCCTTACCATACCCCCTGCACTTAACTATATCCCCTGCCTTACCATACCCTGTGCACTTTACTATATCCCCTGCCTTACCATAACCCCTGCACTTTACTATATCCCCTGCCTTACCATACACCCTGTGCTTCACTGTATCCTGTGCCTTACTATACCACCTGCACTTCACTATATCCCCTGGCTTACCATATCCTCTGCACGTCACTAATAACTATATCCCCCTGCCTTACCATACCCCCTGCACTTCACTATATCCCCCTGCATTACCATACCCCCTGCACTTTACTATATCCCCTGCCTTACCATAACCCATGCACTTCACTGTATTCCGTACCTTACCATACCCCCTGCACTTCACTATGTCCCCCTGCCTTACCATAACCCCTGCACTTCACTATGTCCCCCTGCCTTACCATACTCCCTGAACTTCACTATATCCCCTGCCTTACCATACCCCCTGCACTTCACTGTATCCCACTGCCTTACCATACCCCCTGCACTTTACTATATCCCTTGCCTTACCATAACCCATGCACTTCACTGTACTCCGTGCCTTACCATACCCCCTGCACTTCACTATATCCCCTGCCTTACCATAACCCCTGCACTTCACTATATTTCCCTGCCTTACCATAACCCCTGCACTTCACTATATTCCCCGGCCTTACCATAACCCCTGCACTTCACTATATCCCCTGCCTTACCATAAACCATGCACTTCACTATATTCCGTGCCTTACCATACCCCCTGCATTTCACTATATCCCCTGCCTTACAAAACCCCCTGCACTTTACTATATCCCCTACCTTACCATAACCCCTGCACTTCACTTTATCCCACTGCCTTACCATACCCCCTGCACTTCACTATATCCTCTGCCTTACCATACCCCCCCTGCACTTCACTATATCCCCCGCCTTGCCATACCCCCTGCACTTCTCTATATCCCCCTTCCTTACCATACCTCCTGCACTTCTCTATATCCCCCTTCCTTACCATACCCCCTGCATTTTACTATATCCCCTACCTTACCACACCCCCTGTACTTCACTATATTCCCCTGCCTTTCCATACTCCCTTCACTTCACTACATTCCCTGCCTTACCATACCCCCCTGCACTTCACTATATTTCCTGCCTTATCATAACCCCTGCACTTCACTATATCCCCTACCTTACAATACCCCCTGCACTTCACTATACCCCCCGCACTTCACTATATCTCCTGCCTTGCCATACCCCCTGCACTTCTCTATATCCCCCTTCCTTACCATACCCCCTGCACTTCACTATGTCCCCCTGCCTTGCCATACCCCCTGCACTTCACTATATTTCCTGCCTTATCATAACCCCTGCACTTCACTATATCCCCTACCTTACCATACCCCCTGCACTTCACTATACCCCCCGCACTTCACTATACCTCCTGCCTTGCCATACCCCCTGCACTTCTCTATATCCCCTTTCCTTACCATACCCCCTGCACTTCACTATGTCCCCCTGCCTTGCCATACCCCCTGCACTTCTCTATATCCCCCTTCCTTACCATACCCCCTGCATTTTACTATATCCCCTACCTTACCATACCCCCTGCACTTCATTATATTCCCCTGTCTTTCCATACTCCCTACACTTCACTATATTCCCTGCCTTACCATACCCCCTGCACTTCACTATATTCCCTACCTTACCATACCCCCTGCACTTCACTATATTCCCTACTTTACCATACCCCTTACCTTACCATACACCCTGCACTCAGCTATATATCATGTCTTACCAAAACAATATATATATATATATATATATATATATATATTTTATTTATTATTTTTTTTTCACAGTACAGGGAGTGCAGAATTATTAGGCAAATTAGTATTTTGACCACATCATCCTCTTTATGCATGTTGTCTTACTCCAAGCTGTATAGGCTCGAAAGCCTACTACCAATTAAGCATATTAGGTGATGTGCATCTCTGTAATGAGAAGGGGTGTGGTCTAATGACATCAACACCCTATATCAGGTGTGCATAATTATTAGGCAACTTCCTTTCCTTTGGCAAAATGGGTCAAAAGAAGGACTTGACAAGCTCAGAAAAGTAAAAAATAGTGAGATATCTTGCAGAGGGATGCAGCACTCTTAAAATTGCAAAGCTTTTGAAGCATGATCATCGAACAATCAAGCGTTTCATTCAAAATAGTCAACAGGGTCGCAAGAAGCGTGTGGAAAAACCAAGGCGCAAAATAACTGCCCATGAACTGAGAAAAGTCAAGCGTGCAGCTGCCAAGATGCCACTTGCCACCAGTTTGGCCATATTTCAGAGCTGCAACATCACTGGAGTGCCCAAAAGCACAAGGTGTGCAATACTCAGAGACATGGCCATGGTAAGAAAGGCTGAAAGACGACCACCACTGAACAAGACACACAAGCTGAAACGTCAAGACTGGGCCAAGAAATATCTCAAGACTGATTTTTCTAAGGTTTTATGGACTGATGAAATGAGAGTGAGTCTTGATGGGCCAGATGGATGGGCCCGTGGCTGGATTGGTAAAGGGCATAGAGCTCCAGTCCGACTCAGACGCCAGCAAGGTGGAGGTGGAGTACTGGTTTGGGCTGGTATCATCAAAGATGAGCTTGAGGGGCCTTTTCGGGTTGAGGATGGAGTCAAGCTCAACTCCCAGTCCTACTGCCAGTTTCTGGAAGACACCTTCTTCAAGCAGTGGTACAGGAAGAAGTCTGCATCCTTCAAGAAAAACATGATTTTCATGCTGGACAATGCTCCATCACACGCGTCCAAGTACTCCACAGCGTGGCTGGCAAGAAAGGGTATAAAAGAAGAAAATCTAATGACATGGCCTCCTCGTTCACCTGATCTGAACCTCATTGAGAACCTGTGGTCCATCATCAAATGTGAGATTTACAAGGAGGGAAAACAGTACACCTCTTTGAACAGTGTCTGGGAGGCTGTGGTTGCTGCTGCACGCAATGTTGATGGTGAACAGATCAAAACACTGGCAGAATCCATGGATGGCAGGCTTTTGAGTGTCCTTGCAAAGAAAGGTGGCTATATTGGTCACTGATTTGTTTTTGTTTTGTTTTTGAATGTCAGAAATGTATATTTGTGCATGTTGAGATGTTATATTGGTTTCACTGGTAAAAAAAAATCATTGAAATGGGTATATATTTGTTTTTTGTTAAGTTGCCTAATAATTATGCACAGTAATAGTCACCTGCACACACAGATATCCCCCTAAAATAGCTATAACTAAAAACAAACTAAAAACTACTTCCAAAACTATTCAGCTTTGATATTAATGAGTTTTTTGGGTTCATTGAGAACATGGTTGTTGTTCAATAATAAAATTAATCCTGAAAAATACAACTTGCCTAATAATTCTGCACTCCCTGTATATATAATTTTTAATAATTATTATTATGTTTTAATATTTTAATTACATTTTTCAAGAACACGCATTGAGGTTAGCATTTCTTCATGTGCATTAACTGGACACAGAGTTAGACCTAAAGCATAATGAAGCGCAATAAACATATTTTACATTCCTATGTTTTCACATAGAACAAAAATATTTTGTATTATTAAATATATATTTAGACATATATTTAATAATGTTAATATAAAATATATATACAGGTATAGGTATATACAGATATGTATAGAAATATGTGTTTACAATAATAATTATATTATCCTGTATTTGAAGGACATTGAAATGTTAAAGGGACAGTCTACAATAGAATTTGTATTGTTTTAAAATATAGATAATCCCTTTATTACCCATTCCCCAGTTTTGCACAACCAACAGTTATATTAATATACCTTTTACCTCTGTGATTGCCATGTATCGAAGCATCTTCTGACAGTTCCCCCTTATCAGGGCCGGCCCTTGAAAAAACACCAATCTAAAGGGGTGAAACGCGTAGAACAAACTGTGTTAAAAGGAGAAGCTGGAGTATAAGGTCACTGACCTGAAAAACCCTGCTAATTTTTTTAAAAAAGTGAGCCGGATTCACCAGACTTAAGGAGGAAATTTGGTGAGAAGGAGCCCTTACCCTGCGTACATAGCACTGAAGTGCAGAGGTAATCTGGCTTGGGACGGCTGGAATAGAAACCATAAACGAATTACTTGCGCAAGTAACACAAGCTGATTGGAAGCCGAGTGACGTCAGATGCGCAGACAACAGCGTGGTCGACCCGGAGAAGTACAGTCTAACGGAGCAATCAGGAGGAGCGGGTGAGAACAAAAAATTACTATTGGGAGCTCATACCCCTAAGAGTTCAAGAGAGAGGTAAGAGAACCTCAAGGTCCGAAGTGCAAATTCACGGACTGTCAGGTGTTAATCCCTGTAGTAAAGGGGAATTTCATGATATTAAAGGCATATTACCTACACAGATACCAGACCAAACTAAACATAATTTTTTGGTAACAACTGTATCTCCCTGGAAGTGACATTTTTCATATAAAGTTTAAATCCTTGAGATAACTGTTTATAGAATTACGATAAAAAGGCGTGTTACCAACACAAACCGGAACAAACTAAAAATTTTGGTAACAATTGTATTTTTGAAAGTGATACCTTCCAGACTAAATTTATTTCTGTAGATAAATTGTTTATCTCTCAACAAGTTTGTTGAAGATTTTCAGCCCTAAAGACTTTTAACTATAAGGTGTTTGGTTATAAGAATTCTAAATAACATATATATTTTAATATTATATGATACGGCTTAAGAATTTTGGATATCTGTATGTGTGATTAAGTTGGAATAAATGTGGAGTGTGGTTTTGAACTGTTCAGATTTATGTATTTAGGAGACTAGAACATTTTTAAGTATCAGGATTTTAGAGTATAAGGTTCTTGTTTAAATTTGGTATTTAACCATTTGTGGATTGGATCCATTTGTAATATGTTATTTTAAATCGGTGGATTAATCAAATAAAATTGTTTAATTACTATATTGCAGAGGTGTAAATTGGATTTGTTCAAAGGGTTTAAGTAAGAATATATCCCCATTTAAAAAGAGAAATGGAAACACCCTCTTGGTTATTTGACCGAATTTCGGTCTGAATAAGGTTATTTTTTTTAAAGTTTTTGTGAGAAAAAGTTAGTTAAAAGAAAACATAATCACACAGCTTTTAGCGCCATCTAAACCCAGTCTGCTTCAGGGCCGGCCCTAGCCATTGCGGGGCCCAAGGCAAGATGAAAAAATGGGGCCCCCTTTATACCCACCTCCAACTCCGCCCCCAACTCTGCCCCAACTCCGCCCCCAACTCTGCCCCCACCATTTATACAAATAAAAAAAAATGGGAGAAAAATCATTTAAGGTAATGCACAACATTTTAAATAAAAAAACATAAATCCACTAAAGTGGAGCACTATAACATTGTATATATTGCAATATACCATTTGTACTATTGGAACATCGGTTTATGTATATAATGAAGAATTATGCTGACAATTCGGAACAGTTGAGTTGAAATGGGCCTTATTTTTATGTGTTTTCTTATGATAATAAGAATATTACAGAGATGCCATTGCCGCCCTAGCAAGTGCAGGTCCCTAGGCAGAATGACAGCGCGGGCCTCTACCCAGAACAAAAAATACTTAAAAGAAATGGGGCAATGCACTGTACCACACAAACACAGTGCACAGATATAATACACACAGAGATACTTAATTACTTATATACACATATCCACACACACACATTAACCCCCCCCCACACACACACACACAGATAGCCCCCCACACACACACACATTTAGCCCACACACACACACACACACACATTCTCTCACACAAACACAATGCATTTTAGTGGTTGACACATTTTAGTCAAGGTCTAATTGAGATTGATAAGTATATAAAAGTAAATATAATTTATCACAACAGTGGGATGTATTATTTTTGGATTGCACAGAAATCAAAGCACTTGCCATACCACAAATTAATGGTCCATACCACAAATGTATCACAAGAAATACAGAAAAAAACAGATTCATTAGCTTTAGAAACTCTTTAAACACATATACTATAACCTTATTCTTTGTGCTCCTCTTAACTTGTCTCCTCAAATTACCTTATACAAATTTACTTGAAGATGATATTGCCAAGATTACATCACAGAGTGCATACTTGTATTGCATGTATATATACACACAGATATATATATACACACACATACACACTGCAGATGTGTTATAACAAATAAACATCAAAGCTATACTCAGAGTTTAATAAAATGTAAATCACTCTGACATTTTAAAATTAATCTAAATGCTTTGTTTTCTCAGTTTAAATAGGAGGTGCTGTTCTCTCATTCAATCTGCTGCTCACCACATGTATTTAGCACTGCTGTGTCACTATCTGCTGCACAATGTACAATACTCTCTCCAGTGTGATGCTCACCACTTGTATTTAGCACTGTTATGCCACTATCTGCTGCACAATGTACAATACTCTCTCCAGTGTGATGCTAACCACTTGTATTTAGCACTGCTGTGTCACTATCTGCTGCAGAATGTACAATACACTCTCCAGTGTGATGCTCACCACTTGTATTTAGCACTGCTGTGTCACTATCTCCTGCACAATGTACAATACTTTCTCCAGTGTGATGCTCGTCACTTGTATTTAGCACTGCTGTGTCACTATCTGCTGCACAATGTACAATACTCTCTCCAGTGTGATGCTAACCACTTGTATTTAGCACTGCTGTGTCACTATCTGCTGCAGAATGTACAATACACTCTCCAGTGTGATACTCACCACTTGTATTTAGCACTGCTGTGTCACTATCTGCTGCACAATGTACAATACTTTCTTCAGTGTGATGCTCACCACTTGTATTTAGCACTGCTGTGTCACTATCTGCTGCACAATGTACAATACTCTCTCCAGTGTGATGCTAACCACTTGTATTTAGCACTGCTATGTCACTATCTGCTGCACGATGTACAATACACTCTCCAGTGTGATACTCACCACTTGTATTTAGCACTGCTGTGTCACTATCTGCTGCACAATGTACAATACTTTCTCCAGTGTGATGCTCACCACTTGTATTTAGCACTGCTGTGTCACTATCTGCTGCACAATGTACAATACTCTCTCCAGTGTGATGCTAACCACTTGTATTTAGCACTGCTGTGTCACTATCTGCTGCACAATGTACAATACTCTCTCCAGTGTGATGCTCACCACTTGTATTTAGCACTGCTGTGTTACTGGAGTTCACTGAGAAACAAGCAAGAGTAGAAAAGGAGGGGAGGGAATGAAAGCAAATCATGCATACAGCTGCACTAGATGTGTTTTCAGCTTCTCCCGTGTACAGTTTACCCCAGCTTACCTTCCATACTGCAGGAATAGTAGTTCTCCACTGACTAGTACATGAGAGAAGCTGCTTGTTTCTCAGTGAGCTCCAGTGCCACAGCAGTGCTAAATAAATGGGGTGAGCATCATTTGAGAGAGTATTGTAAAATGTGCAGTAGTGACATAGCAGTGCTAAATATAAGTGGTGAGCATCACACTGGAGAGAGTATTGTACCCTGTGCAGCAGATAGTGACATAGCAGTGCTAAATATAAGTGGTGAGCATCACACTGGAGAGAGTATTGTACCTTCTGCAGCAGATACTGACATAGCAGTGCTAAATATAAGTGTTGAGCATCACACTGGAGACAGTATTGTACCTTCTGCAGCAGATAGCGACATAGCAGTGCTAAATATAAGTGGTGAGCATCACACTGGAGAGAGTATTGTACCCTGTGCAGCAGAAAGTGACATAGCAGTGCTAAATATAAGTGGTGAGCATCACACTGGAGAGAGTATTGTACCTTCTGCAGCAGATAGTGACATAGCAGTGCTAAATACATGTGATGAGCATCAGATTGAAGAGAGTATTGTACCTTGTGCAGCAGATAGTGACATAGCAGTGCTAAATACATGTGGTGAGCATCAGATTGAAGAAAGTATTGTACCTTGTGCAGCAGATAGTGACATAGCAGTGCTAAATACATGTGCTGAGCATCAGATTGAAGAGAGTATTGTACCTTGTGCAGCAGATAGTGACATAGCAGTGCTAAATACAAGTGGTGAGCATCACACTGGAGAGAGTATTGTACCTTGTGCAGCAGATAGTGACATAGTGCTAAATACATGTGGTGAGCATCAGATTGAAGAGAGTATTGTACCTTGTGCAGCAGATAGTGACATAGCAGTGCTAAATACATGTGGTGAGCATCAGATTGAATGACAGAACAGCACTTCCTATTATCTGACCTCCTGGCCAGCCCCTGACTACTACTCTACTTGTCGTCTAGTGTGTTTTCTATAAAATTGCCTTTTGCTTTTGAAGCACTCTGAATGTCACAGAGTGCAGTTTATGCCTCCTGTGACAATTTATGGCTTCATGTAATACCTGCCCCTCTTCACACTACACCATATCTAACAGGAAGAGGGAAAATAAATTGACTTCTGGAAGTGCAACTACAGAGCCCCTCAGAAATGACCTAGTACCTTACAAAATGTGGACTGCTCCATAGGTCAGAAAGTCTATACAACCCTGATATCCTAAGATTTTAGCCTCTAAATCAAGTGTTTTACTTTTATCATTGGTGCTCTGAGCCTAATAGAATTACTATCAACTTTTTTGGGGTTCTAAAGCAGGATGGATCTTAATGCCTTGCGTACTATATTGCAGCAGTGCTTGCAGTAAGTTGTTTTTTAATCGTACACTGTCTCATAAATCATTCAAGTTAAAACCACATACATATCACTGGTTTACAAACCTGTCCTGAGGGCTCCCTAACAGGCCACATTGTGAGGATAACTTAACTGGAGCACAGGTGAAATAAGCAGCTGATTAGTGAACATGTTTATTTTACCTGCTCTCATCCAAGGTAATACTGAAAATCTGCCCTGTTGGGGAGGCCTGAGAACAGGTTTGAAAACCAGTGTGCTAGATTGGTGTATTCAAAGCAATGATTAGCCTAAAAATAATGTGCCCCTCATATAACAATAATATGCCCCTCATACAACAATAATAATATGCCCCTCATACAACAATAATAATAAGCCCCTCATACAACAATAATAATATGCCCCTCATACAACAATAATAATAAGCCCCTCATACAATAATAATATGCCCCTCATACAATAATAATATGCCCCTCATATAACAATAATAATATGCCCCTCATATAACAATAATAATATGCCCCTCATACAACAATAATAATATGCCCCTCATATAACAATAATAATATGCCCCTCATACAACAATAATAAGCCCCTCATACAACAATAATAATAAGCCTCTCATACAATAATAATATGCCCCTCATATAACAATAATAATATGCCCCTCATATAACAATAATAATATGCCCCTCATACAACAATAATAATATGCCCCTCATATAACAATAATAATATGCCCCTCATATAACAATAATAATATGCCCCTCATACAACAATAATAATATGCCCCTCATATAACAATAATAATATGCCCCTCATACAACAATAATAATATGCCCCTCATACAACAATAATAATATGCCCCTCATATAACAATAATAATATGCCCCTCATACAACAATAATAATATGCCCCTCATATAACAATAATAATATGCCCCTCATATAACAATAATAATATGCCCCTCATACAACAATAATAATATGCCCCTCATATAACAATAATAATATGCCCCTCATATAACAATAATAATATGCCCCTCATACAACAATAATAATATGCCCCTCATATAACAATAATAATAAGCCCCTCATACAACAATAATAATATGCCCCTCATATAACAATGATAATATGCCCCTCATACAACAATAATAATATGCCCCTCATACAACAATAATAATATGCCCCTCATATAACAATAATATGCCCCTCATATGTATAATAATAATATGCCCCTCATATGTATAATAATAATATGCCCCTCATATAACAATAATATGCCCCTCATATGTATAATAATAATATGCCCCTCATATAACAATAATATGCCCCTCATATGTATAATAATAATATGCCCCTCATATAACAATAATATGCCCCTCATATGTATAATAATAATATGCCCCTCATATAACAATAATAATATGCCCCTCATCTACTAATAATAATATGCCCCTCATATAACAATAATAATATGCCCCTCATCTACTAATAATACATTTAATATGCCCCTCATCTACTAATAATAATATGCCCCTCATATAACAATAATAATATGCCCCTCATCTACTAATAATACATTTAATATGCCCCTCATCTACTAATAATAATATGCCCCTCATATAACAATAATAATATGCCCCTCATCTACTAATAATAATATGCCCCTCTTATAACAATAAAATGCCCCTCACCGTGCCCCCCTTATAGCCCCCCATAAGGCTCAGCAGAAAACATAGTGAGTTTGCCATTAATCCTCCAGCATACAATAGAGCTTCACCATATGTATAATAATAATTTACCCCTCATCGATCTTATCTACTAACAATAATATGCCCCTCATGTCATATAATAATAATATGTCATTGCCCCTCATATAACAATATCATGCCCCTCATATGTATAATAATAATATGCCCCTCATCTACTAACAATAATATGCCCCTCATGTCATATAATAATAATATGTCATTGCCCCTCATATAACAATATCATGCCCCTCATATGTATAATAATAATATGCCCCTCATCTACTAACAATAATATGCCCCTCATATCATATAATAATAATATGTCATTGCCCCTCATATAACAATATCATGCCCCTCATATGTATAATAATAATATGCCCCTCATCTACTAACAATAATATGCCCCTCATATCATATAATAATAATATGTCATTGCCCCTCATATAACAATATCATGCCCCTCATATGTATAATAATAATAATATGCCCCTCATGTATAATAATAATAATAATAATAATAATAATAATAATATGCCCCTCATCTACTAACAATAATATGCCCCTCATGTCATATAATAATAATATGCCATTGCCACTCATAACAATATCATGCCCCTCATATGTTTAATAATAATATGCCCCTCATCTACTAACAATAATATGCCCCTCATGTCATATAATAATAATATGCCATTGCCCCTCATATAACAATATCATGCCCCTCATATGTATAATAATAATAATAATATGCCATCATTGCCCCTCATATAACAATAATATGCCCCTCATATGTATAATAATAATATGCCCCTCATATACTAACAATAATATGCCCCTCATGTCATATAATAATATGCCATCATTGCCCCTCATATAACAATATCATGCCCCTCATATGTTTAATAATAATATGCCATCATTGCCCCTCATATAACAATAATATGTCCCTCATATGTATAATAATAATATGCCATCATTGCCCCTCATATAACAATAATATGCCCCTCATATGTATAATAATAATAGGCCATTGCCCCTCATATAACAATAATATGCCCCTCATATGTATAATAATAATATGCCCCTCATCTACTAATAATAATATGCCCCTCATCTACTAATACTAATAATATGCCCCTCATATTTATAATAATAATATGCCCCTCATCTACTAATAATAATAATATGCCCCTCATATGTATAATAATAATATGCCCCTCATCTACTAATAATAATATGCCCCTCATGTCATATAATAATAATATGTCATTGCCCCTCATATAACAATAATATGCCCCTCATATGTATAATAATAATATGCCATCATTGCCCCTCATATAACAATAATATGCCCCTCATATGTATAATAATAATATGCCATTGCCCCTCATATGTATAATAATAATATGCCCCTCATATGTATAATAATAATATGCCATCATTTTCCCTCATATAACAATAATATGCCCCTCATATGTATAATAATAATATGCCATTGCCCCTCATATGTATAATAATAATATGCCATCATTGCCCCTCATATAACAATAATATGCCCCTCATATGTATAATAATAATATGCCATTGCCCCTCATATGTATAATAATAATATGCCCCTCATATTTATAATAATAATAATATGCCCCTGATATGTATAATAAAAATAATATGCCATTGCCCCTCATATGTATAATAATAATATGCCCCTCATATGTATAATAATAATATGCCATCATTGCCCCTCATATAACAATAATATGCCCCTCATATGTATAATAATAATATGCCATTGCCCCTCATATGTATAATAATAATATGCCTTCATATCTATAATAATAATATGCCATTGCCCCTCATATAACAATAATATGCCCCTCATATGTATAATAATAATATGCCATTGCCCCTCATATAACAATAATATGCCCCTCATACGTATAATAATAATATGCCCCTCATATGTATAAAAATAATATGCCCCTCATATATATAATAATAATATGCCCCTCATATGTATAATAATAATATGCCCCTCATGTATAATAATAATAATAATAATAATAATATTCCCCTCATATAACAATAATATGCCCCTCATATGTATAATAAGAATAATAATAATAATAATAATAATATGCCCCTCATATAACAATAATATGCCCCTCATGTCATATAATAATAATATGCCATTGCCACTCATAACAATATCATGCCCCTCATATGTATAATAATAATATACCCCTTATCTACTAACAATAATATGCCCCTCATGTCATATAATAATAATATACCATTGCCATATGTATAATAATAATATGCCCCTCATATGTATAATAATAATATGCCCCTCATATGTATAATAATAATATGCCCCTCATATGTATAATAATAATATGCCCCTCATATGTATAATAATAATATGCCATCATTGCCCCTCATATAACAATAATATGCCCCTCATATGTATAATAATAATATGCCATTGCCCCTCATATGTATAATAATAATATGCCCCTCATATGTATAATAATAATATGCCATCATTGCCCCTCATATAACAATAATATGCCCCTCATATGTATAATAATAATATGCCATTGCCCCTCATATAACAATAATATGCCCCTCATATGTATAATAATAATATGCCCCTCATATGTATAATAATAATATGTCCCTCATATGTATAATAATAATATGCCCTTCATATAATAATAAAAATATGCCCCTCATATGTATAATAATAATATGCCATTGCCCCTCATATAACAATAATATGCCCCTCATATGTATAATAATAATATGCCCCTCATATGTATAATAATAATATGACATTGCCCCTCATATAACAATAATATATATGAATGGCTATGCTTTATGCCCCTCATACCCTCTAGGTGCTATATTAAAGGTGATCTATTGAGACAGTGCTGATAATGTAGGCTCTTGTTAGTGAAATGCATCCATGGCAGCAGCTCTTGTGCACAACACACTGACGTGCTCCAATCCACCCAACAATCATTTGTATTCAATAAAGATCAAACTATAAAGCTGCATTGTGACACAGTAAGTAGTAATGTAAACACCTTAATCCATGCATGTACTATTATAATCTCCCATATGTACACAAGGTGAAACATTAAAGGCAAAACATTAGCTCTTCCCATCATTCTACCCAATTCATACCTTGAAAATCAGCCTTCCAATGCCATCACTTCTATTCAGCATAAAAAGCACTCTTTCTAACAAGTGCATGTACAAAATCCAAGTTCATTTTAATATCCAGATGTGCAGCAACCTAAAATGCATTGGTGACTGCGAGAAGCAGAGGGTTATAGCCATTCCACACAAAAACTGTTGCCCAGAGTGAATTGGGCACAAAGTAAATCAGTATCATTATTGCAAAAGCTATTTTAAGGGTAAATCAAAATACTCACTCAGACATATCCCTCCTCTGCTGTTCTGCGACGTGGCGGCGTCCTCCTCCCCTGCTGGTCCCAGTCCCACACTGACACACACAGTCTAACTCCACCACTTTCTCAGTGCTCCGCCTCCTCCCCTCTCTCAGCACTGCATCCGTCCGCACCAGTCACTCACTCTGTGCCTGCCCACCTCCTCACTCCCGGGGGTTAAAATTTGTGCCAAAAAAAAAAAATGGCGGCAAAAAAATGTAAATTACAAAAAAATGTTTTTAAAAAAATTGAAATTTTTTTTGTTTTTGTTAGCCGCGGGACCCTAGGCGGCCGCCTTGAGCCTTGCCCAAAGGCCGGCCCTGCCCCTTATCACATTACTGCGTCTATTTAAAATCTATTGAGTTGCATTTAGTACTGTGCTGTGCTAACTCTTAAATAACTTCCCGGTTGGGAAAACATTGTTATCCATATGGCCCACATGAAATATCAGTCTCCTGTTGTGAAAAGCAAATACAAAAGCATGTGATTAAGAGGCTGTCAATAGAGCCTTTGAAACAGGCAGAAGGCAGAAGTTTAGAGGTTTAAAAGTTATAAAGTATATTAATCTAACAATGTTGTGGCTTTCCCTTTAAATATGTACAATAACCATTTCAATTAAATATGTACAATAAATATGCAGTAAAACACATACATATGTACATATATATATATATATATATATATATATAACGATACAAAAGGAACATCAAGGCTGTGTTTGGGTACCCTGTCGTGAATGGGTAAATAAAGAAGCGAAAAAGCCAAAAGGTCTTAAAACAAAAAGTCCAATTTTAATGGTCAATTTAAAAGTATTGACAGTACTCAGTGCGAAAAGTCTGACATGTTTCGGCCCATGGCCTTACTCCTAGACATAATTTCAAGTGAACAACCGCCAATATTTAAAAGCAGTACTGAGAATCTATTGGTTGTCATTAATTACAAACAAAGAACACTTGTGTGTGTTTGTGCAAAAAAAAAAAAAAAAAAACAGAGGAGAGCCTGACAAACATAACTATTATATATGTATGTAATTACTCTAGGCCTATTTGGAAATCACAATGATAATTTACATATAATATCAAACAAACAGATGATATAGATTTATATGATATTGATTGTGAGTATATAAACTATACATAAAGGCCTATTTACATTCAGTGTGAATTGTTGACAAAGAAAATTGCTTAGTAATCACTAATGGTCACGAATAAAGACATATTTATATGATATTGGTTGTAAATATATAACCTCTACATAGAGGCCTATTTACATTCAGTGTGAACTGTTGACAAAAAAAATTGTTTAATAATCACTAATGGTCACAAATAAAGACATAAGATGCAAAAGAAAAGAAAAAGGAGAAAAAATATATATATTAATGACAACAATGGTAAATGAAATTCAAAAAATATAAATATATGTTTATACTGGAAACATGTGGTCTTGCATAATAAAGGCAAGTACATCAGCATGTAAACTGTTATGTTATAACCGTATAAGCTTATAATGAATTTCTCTCACATTTTTTGTGGTCTCTTTGCTATATAGATTTGCACTCCGGTGTACATATATATATATCTAGTGCATTGTCAATATCTCTTTGAATAATTACCTTCATACTCAGTACAAATTGGCATGGTGTACACGTCGGCTCATCCAATGCAGTTGGTTTTACAGTGATATTTTTTATCACTTTACATTCACATACCGGCAGGGCACATTTGTATAATACACTGTGTAACAACTCAGTACTGACCACCTAGTCCATCTATTTTGCTCATATATATTTGAACAACTAGTAGTGATTATTGACTCCTGAACTCTGTTTTGGGACAGATATGCAATTTACCATATATCTTTGGTGTGTTTTTTACATTTGAATTACACTGTTGTTGCCACCTCTGACAAACCCAGTTTTTGTGAAGCTTCACCTTATTTCTATCATTATGGAAGTAGCAACGGGTCTTGATGTGGAACAACAGTTTTATTCTCTAACTACCATTGATGATTTAGACCAATTAGAACAAGATTTTGAGAACATCTTTTGCGAAACTTACAGTTTAAATCCACTAAGTGACAAGTTCCAATCCATGGAGAATCTGATGAAAAAAGAATTGAGATTGAAACAACAATAATATGCCCCTCATGTCATATAATAATAATATGTCATTGCCCCTCATATAACAATATCATGCCCCTCATATGTATAATAATAATATGCCCCTCATCTACTAACAATAATATGCCCCTCATGTCATATAATAATAATATGTCATTGCCCCTCATATAACAATATCATGCCCCTCATATGTATAATAATAATATGCCCCTCATCTACTAACAATAATATGCCCCTCATATCATATAATAATAATATGTCATTGCCCCTCATATAACAATATCATGCCCCTCATATGTATAATAATAATATGCCCCTCATCTACTAACAATAATATGCCCCTCATATCATATAATAATAATATGTCATTGCCCCTCATATAACAATATCATGCCCCTCATATGTATAATAATAATAATATGCCCCTCATGTATAATAATAATAATAATAATAATAATAATAATATGCCCCTCATCTACTAACAATAATATGCCCCTCATGTCATATAATAATAATATGCCATTGCCACTCATAACAATATCATGCCCCTCATATGTTTAATAATAATATGCCCCTCATCTACTAACAATAATATGCCCCTCATGTCATATAATAATAATATGCCATTGCCCCTCATATAACAATATCATGCCCCTCATATGTATAATAATAATAATAATATGCCATCATTGCCCCTCATATAACAATAATATGCCCCTCATATGTATAATAATAATATGCCCCTCATATACTAACAATAATATGCCCCTCATGTCATATAATAATATGCCATCATTGCCCCTCATATGTTTAATAATAATATGCCATCATTGCCCCTCATATAACAATAATATGTCCCTCATATGTATAATAATAATATGCCATCATTGCCCCTCATATAACAATAATATGCCCCTCATATGTATAATAATAATAGGCCATTGCCCCTCATATAACAATAATATGCCCCTCATATGTATAATAATAATATGCCCCTCATCTACTAATAATAATATGCCCCTCATCTACTAATACTAATAATATGCCCCTCATATTTATAATAATAATATGCCCCTCATCTACTAATAATAATAATATGCCCCTCATATGTATAATAATAATATGCCCCTCATCTACTAATAATAATATGCCCCTCATGTCATATAATAATAATATGTCATTGCCCCTCATATAACAATAATATGCCCCTCATATGTATAATAATAATATGCCATCATTGCCCCTCATATAACAATAATATGCCCCTCATATGTATAATAATAATATGCCATTGCCCCTCATATGTATAATAATAATATGCCCCTCATATGTATAATAATAATATGCCATCATTTTCCCTCATATAACAATAATATGCCCCTCATATGTATAATAATAATATGCCATTGCCCCTCATATGTATAATAATAATATGCCATCATTGCCCCTCATATAACAATAATATGCCCCTCATATGTATAATAATACTATGCCATTGCCCCTCATATGTATAATAATAATATGCCCCTCATATTTATAATAATAATAATATGCCCCTGATATGTATAATAAAAATAATATGCCATTGCCCCTCATATGTATAATAATAATATGCCCCTCATATGTATAATAATAATATGCCATCATTGCCCCTCATATAACAATAATATGCCCCTCATATGTATAATAATAATATGCCATTGCCCCTCATATGTATAATAATAATATGCCTTCATATCTATAATAATAATATGCCATTGCCCCTCATATAACAATAATATGCCCCTCATATGTATAATAATAATATGCCATTGCCCCTCATATAACAATAATATGCCCCTCATACGTATAATAATAATATGCCCCTCATATGTATAAAAATAATATGCCCCTCATATATATAATAATAATATGCCCCTCATATGTATAATAATAATATGCCCCTCATGTATAATAATAATAATAATAATAATATTCCCCTCATATAACAATAATATGCCCCTCATATGTATAATAAGAATAATAATAATAATATGCCCCTCATATAACAATAATATGCCCCTCATGTCATATAATAATAATATGCCATTGCCACTCATAACAATATCATGCCCCTCATATGTATAATAATAATATACCCCTTATCTACTAACAATAATATGCCCCTCATGTCATATAATAATAATATACCATTGCCATATGTATAATAATAATATGCCCCTCATATGTATAATAATAATATGCCCCTCATATGTATAATAATAATATGCCCCTCATATGTATAATAATAATATGCCCCTCATATGTATAATAATAATATGCCATCATTGCCCCTCATATAACAATAATATGCCCCTCATATGTATAATAATAATATGCCATTGCCCCTCATATGTATAATAATAATATGCCCCTCATATGTATAATAATAATATGCCATCATTGCCCCTCATATAACAATAATATGCCCCTCATATGTATAATAATAATATGCCATTGCCCCTCATATAACAATAATATGCCCCTCATATGTATAATAATAATATGCCCCTCATATGTATAATAATAATATGTCCCTCATATGTATAATAATAATATGCCCTTCATATAATAATAAAAATATGCCCCTCATATGTATAATAATAATATGCCATTGCCCCTCATATAACAATAATATGCCCCTCATATGTATAATAATAATATGCCCCTCATATGTATAATAATAATATGACATTGCCCCTCATATAACAATAATATATATGAATGGCTATGCTTTATGCCCCTCATACCCTCTAGGTGCTATATTAAAGGTGATCTATTGAGACAGTGCTGATAATGTAGGCTCTTGTTAGTGAAATGCATCCATGGCAGCAGCTCTTGTGCACAACACACTGACGTGCTCCAATCCACCCAACAATCATTTGTATTCAATAAAGATCAAACTATAAAGCTGCATTGTGACACAGTAAGTAGTAATGTAAACACCTTAATCCATGCATGTACTATTATAATCTCCCATATGTACACAAGGTGAAACATTAAAGGCAAAACATTAGCTCTTCCCATCATTCTACCCAATTCATACCTTGAAAATCAGCCTTCCAATGCCATCACTTCTATTCAGCATAAAAAGCACTCTTTCTAACAAGTGCATGTACAAAATCCAAGTTCATTTTAATATCCAGATGTGCAGCAACCTAAAATGCATTGGTGACTGCGAGAAGCAGAGGGTTATAGCCATTCCACACAAAAACTGTTGCCCAGAGTGAATTGGGCACAAAGTAAATCAGTATCATTATTGCAAAAGCTATTTTAAGGGTAAATCAAAATACTCACTCAGACATATCCCTCCTCTGCTGTTCTGCGACGTGGCGGCGTCCTCCTCCCCTGCTGGTCCCAGTCCCACACTGACACACACAGTCTAACTCCACCACTTTCTCAGTGCTCCGCCTCCTCCCCTCTCTCAGCACTGCATCCGTCCGCACCAGTCACTCACTCTGTGCCTGCCCACCTCCTCACTCCCGGGGGTTAAAATTTGTGCCAAAAAAAAAAAATGGCGGCAAAAAAATGTAAATTACAAAAAAATGTTTTTAAAAAAATTGAAATTTTTTTTGTTTTTGTTAGCCGCGGGACCCTAGGCGGCCGCCTTGAGCCTTGCCCAAAGGCCGGCCCTGCCCCTTATCACATTACTGCGTCTATTTAAAATCTATTGAGTTGCATTTAGTACTGTGCTGTGCTAACTCTTAAATAACTTCCCGGTTGGGAAAACATTGTTATCCATATGGCCCACATGAAATATCAGTCTCCTGTTGTGAAAAGCAAATACAAAAGCATGTGATTAAGAGGCTGTCAATAGAGCCTTTGAAACAGGCAGAAGGCAGAAGTTTAGAGGTTTAAAAGTTATAAAGTATATTAATCTAACAATGTTGTGGCTTTCCCTTTAAATATGTACAATAACCATTTCAATTAAATATGTACAATAAATATGCAGTAAAACACATACATATGTACATATATATATATATATATATATATATATAACGATACAAAAGGAACATCAAGGCTGTGTTTGGGTACCCTGTCGTGAATGGGTAAATAAAGAAGCGAAAAAGCCAAAAGGTCTTAAAACAAAAAGTCCAATTTTAATGGTCAATTTAAAAGTATTGACAGTACTCAGTGCGAAAAGTCTGACATGTTTCGGCCCACGGCCTTACTCCTAGACATAATTTCAAGTGAACAACCACCAATATTTAAAAGCAGTACTGAGAATCTATTGGTTGTCATTAATTACAAACAGAGAACACTTGTGTTAGTTTGTGCAAAAACACACACACAGAGGAGAGCCTGACAAACAGAACTATTATACTTATATGTGATTACTCTGGGCCTGTTTGAAAATCACAATAATAATTTACATATAATATCAAACAAACAGATTATATAGATTTATATGATATTAATTGTGAGTATATAAGCTATACATAAAGGCCTATTTACATTCAGTATAAACTGATGACAAAGAAAATTGCTTAGTAATCACTAATGGTCACGAATTAAGACATATTTATATAATATTGGTTGTGAATATATGAACTCTACATAGAGGCCTATTTACATTCAGTGTGAACTATTGACAAATAAATTTGTTTAATATTCACTAATGGTCACAAATAAAGACATAAGATGCAAAAGCAAAGAAAAAGGAGAAAAAATATATATATTAATGACAACAATGGTAAATGAAATTCAAAAAATATAAATATATGTTTATACTGGAAACATGTGGTCTTGCATAATAAAGGCAAGTACATCAGCATGTAAACTGTTATGTTATAACCGTATAAGCTTATAATGAATTTCTCTCACATTTTTTGTGGTCTCTTTGCTATATAGATTTGCACTCCGGTGTACATATATATATATCTAGTGCATTGTCAATATCTCTTTGAATAATTACCTTCATACTCAGTACAAATTGGCATGGTGTACACGTCGGCTCATCCAATGCAGTTGGTTTTACAGTGATATTTTTTATCACTTTACATTCACATACCGGCAGGGCACATTTGTATAATACACTGTGTAACAACTCAGTACTGACCACCTAGTCCATCTATTTTGCTCATATATATTTGAACAACTAGTAGTGATTATTGACTCCTGAACTCTGTTTTGGGACAGATATGCAATTTACCATATATCTTTGGTGTGTTTTTTACATTTGAATTACACTGTTGTTGCCACCTCTGACAAACCCAGTTTTTGTGAAGCTTCACCTTATTTCTATCATTATGGAAGTAGCAACGGGTCTTGATGTGGAACAACAGTTTTATTCTCTAACTACCATTGATGATTTAGACCAATTAGAACAAGATTTTGAGAACATCTTTTGCGAAACTTACAGTTTAAATCCACTAAGTGACAAGTTCCAATCCATGGAGAATCTGATGAAAAAAGAATTGAGATTGAAACAACAATAATATGCCCCTCATGTCATATAATAATAATATGTCATTGCCCCTCATATAACAATATCATGCCCCTCATATGTATAATAATAATATGCCCCTCATCTACTAACAATAATATGCCCCTCATGTCATATAATAATAATATGTCATTGCCCCTCATATAACAATATCATGCCCCTCATATGTATAATAATAATATGCCCCTCATCTACTAACAATAATATGCCCCTCATATCATATAATAATAATATGTCATTGCCCCTCATATAACAATATCATGCCCCTCATATGTATAATAATAATATGCCCCTCATCTACTAACAATAATATGCCCCTCATATCATATAATAATAATATGTCATTGCCCCTCATATAACAATATCATGCCCCTCATATGTATAATAATAATAATATGCCCCTCATGTATAATAATAATAATAATAATAATAATAATAATATGCCCCTCATCTACTAACAATAATATGCCCCTCATGTCATATAATAATAATATGCCATTGCCACTCATAACAATATCATGCCCCTCATATGTTTAATAATAATATGCCCCTCATCTACTAACAATAATATGCCCCTCATGTCATATAATAATAATATGCCATTGCCCCTCATATAACAATATCATGCCCCTCATATGTATAATAATAATAATAATATGCCATCATTGCCCCTCATATAACAATAATATGCCCCTCATATGTATAATAATAATATGCCCCTCATATACTAACAATAATATGCCCCTCATGTCATATAATAATATGCCATCATTGCCCCTCATATGTTTAATAATAATATGCCATCATTGCCCCTCATATAACAATAATATGTCCCTCATATGTATAATAATAATATGCCATCATTGCCCCTCATATAACAATAATATGCCCCTCATATGTATAATAATAATAGGCCATTGCCCCTCATATAACAATAATATGCCCCTCATATGTATAATAATAATATGCCCCTCATCTACTAATAATAATATGCCCCTCATCTACTAATACTAATAATATGCCCCTCATATTTATAATAATAATATGCCCCTCATCTACTAATAATAATAATATGCCCCTCATATGTATAATAATAATATGCCCCTCATCTACTAATAATAATATGCCCCTCATGTCATATAATAATAATATGTCATTGCCCCTCATATAACAATAATATGCCCCTCATATGTATAATAATAATATGCCATCATTGCCCCTCATATAACAATAATATGCCCCTCATATGTATAATAATAATATGCCATTGCCCCTCATATGTATAATAATAATATGCCCCTCATATGTATAATAATAATATGCCATCATTTTCCCTCATATAACAATAATATGCCCCTCATATGTATAATAATAATATGCCATTGCCCCTCATATGTATAATAATAATATGCCATCATTGCCCCTCATATAACAATAATATGCCCCTCATATGTATAATAATACTATGCCATTGCCCCTCATATGTATAATAATAATATGCCCCTCATATTTATAATAATAATAATATGCCCCTGATATGTATAATAAAAATAATATGCCATTGCCCCTCATATGTATAATAATAATATGCCCCTCATATGTATAATAATAATATGCCATCATTGCCCCTCATATAACAATAATATGCCCCTCATATGTATAATAATAATATGCCATTGCCCCTCATATGTATAATAATAATATGCCCCTCATATGTATAATAATAATATGCCATCATTTTCCCTCATATAACAATAATATGCCCCTCATATGTATAATAATAATATGCCATTGCCCCTCATATGTATAATAATAATATGCCATCATTGCCCCTCATATAACAATAATATGCCCCTCATATGTATAATAATACTATGCCATTGCCCCTCATATGTATAATAATAATATGCCCCTCATATTTATAATAATAATAATATGCCCCTGATATGTATAATAAAAATAATATGCCATTGCCCCTCATATGTATAATAATAATATGCCCCTCATATGTATAATAATAATATGCCATCATTGCCCCTCATATAACAATAATATGCCCCTCATATGTATAATAATAATATGCCATTGCCCCTCATATGTATAATAATAATATGCCTTCATATCTATAATAATAATATGCCATTGCCCCTCATATAACAATAATATGCCCCTCATATGTATAATAATAATATGCCATTGCCCCTCATATAACAATAATATGCCCCTCATACGTATAATAATAATATGCCCCTCATATGTATAAAAATAATATGCCCCTCATATATATAATAATAATATGCCCCTCATATGTATAATAATAATATGCCCCTCATGTATAATAATAATAATAATAATAATATTCCCCTCATATAACAATAATATGCCCCTCATATGTATAATAAGAATAATAATAATAATATGCCCCTCATATAACAATAATATGCCCCTCATGTCATATAATAATAATATGCCATTGCCACTCATAACAATATCATGCCCCTCATATGTATAATAATAATATACCCCTTATCTACTAACAATAATATGCCCCTCATGTCATATAATAATAATATACCATTGCCATATGTATAATAATAATATGCCCCTCATATGTATAATAATAATATGCCCCTCATATGTATAATAATAATATGCCCCTCATATGTATAATAATAATATGCCCCTCATATGTATAATAATAATATGCCATCATTGCCCCTCATATAACAATAATATGCCCCTCATATGTATAATAATAATATGCCATTGCCCCTCATATGTATAATAATAATATGCCCCTCATATGTATAATAATAATATGCCATCATTGCCCCTCATATAACAATAATATGCCCCTCATATGTATAATAATAATATGCCATTGCCCCTCATATAACAATAATATGCCCCTCATATGTATAATAATAATATGCCCCTCATATGTATAATAATAATATGTCCCTCATATGTATAATAATAATATGCCCTTCATATAATAATAAAAATATGCCCCTCATATGTATAATAATAATATGCCATTGCCCCTCATATAACAATAATATGCCCCTCATATGTATAATAATAATATGCCCCTCATATGTATAATAATAATATGACATTGCCCCTCATATAACAATAATATATATGAATGGCTATGCTTTATGCCCCTCATACCCTCTAGGTGCTATATTAAAGGTGATCTATTGAGACAGTGCTGATAATGTAGGCTCTTGTTAGTGAAATGCATCCATGGCAGCAGCTCTTGTGCACAACACACTGACGTGCTCCAATCCACCCAACAATCATTTGTATTCAATAAAGATCAAACTATAAAGCTGCATTGTGACACAGTAAGTAGTAATGTAAACACCTTAATCCATGCATGTACTATTATAATCTCCCATATGTACACAAGGTGAAACATTAAAGGCAAAACATTAGCTCTTCCCATCATTCTACCCAATTCATACCTTGAAAATCAGCCTTCCAATGCCATCACTTCTATTCAGCATAAAAAGCACTCTTTCTAACAAGTGCATGTACAAAATCCAAGTTCATTTTAATATCCAGATGTGCAGCAACCTAAAATGCATTGGTGACTGCGAGAAGCAGAGGGTTATAGCCATTCCACACAAAAACTGTTGCCCAGAGTGAATTGGGCACAAAGTAAATCAGTATCATTATTGCAAAAGCTATTTTAAGGGTAAATCAAAATACTCACTCAGACATATCCCTCCTCTGCTGTTCTGCGACGTGGCGGCGTCCTCCTCCCCTGCTGGTCCCAGTCCCACACTGACACACACAGTCTAACTCCACCACTTTCTCAGTGCTCCGCCTCCTCCCCTCTCTCAGCACTGCATCCGTCCGCACCAGTCACTCACTCTGTGCCTGCCCACCTCCTCACTCCCGGGGGTTAAAATTTGTGCCAAAAAAAAAAAATGGCGGCAAAAAAATGTAAATTACAAAAAAATGTTTTTAAAAAAATTGAAATTTTTTTTGTTTTTGTTAGCCGCGGGACCCTAGGCGGCCGCCTTGAGCCTTGCCCAAAGGCCGGCCCTGCCCCTTATCACATTACTGCGTCTATTTAAAATCTATTGAGTTGCATTTAGTACTGTGCTGTGCTAACTCTTAAATAACTTCCCGGTTGGGAAAACATTGTTATCCATATGGCCCACATGAAATATCAGTCTCCTGTTGTGAAAAGCAAATACAAAAGCATGTGATTAAGAGGCTGTCAATAGAGCCTTTGAAACAGGCAGAAGGCAGAAGTTTAGAGGTTTAAAAGTTATAAAGTATATTAATCTAACAATGTTGTGGCTTTCCCTTTAAATATGTACAATAACCATTTCAATTAAATATGTACAATAAATATGCAGTAAAACACATACATATGTACATATATATATATATATATATATATATATAACGATACAAAAGGAACATCAAGGCTGTGTTTGGGTACCCTGTCGTGAATGGGTAAATAAAGAAGCGAAAAAGCCAAAAGGTCTTAAAACAAAAAGTCCAATTTTAATGGTCAATTTAAAAGTATTGACAGTACTCAGTGCGAAAAGTCTGACATGTTTCGGCCCACGGCCTTACTCCTAGACATAATTTCAAGTGAACAACCACCAATATTTAAAAGCAGTACTGAGAATCTATTGGTTGTCATTAATTACAAACAGAGAACACTTGTGTTAGTTTGTGCAAAAACACACACACAGAGGAGAGCCTGACAAACAGAACTATTATACTTATATGTGATTACTCTGGGCCTGTTTGAAAATCACAATAATAATTTACATATAATATCAAACAAACAGATTATATAGATTTATATGATATTAATTGTGAGTATATAAGCTATACATAAAGGCCTATTTACATTCAGTATAAACTGATGACAAAGAAAATTGCTTAGTAATCACTAATGGTCACGAATTAAGACATATTTATATAATATTGGTTGTGAATATATGAACTCTACATAGAGGCCTATTTACATTCAGTGTGAACTATTGACAAATAAATTTGTTTAATATTCACTAATGGTCACAAATAAAGACATAAGATGCAAAAGCAAAGAAAAAGGAGAAAAAATATATATATTAATGACAACAATGGTAAATGAAATTCAAAAAATATAAATATATGTTTATACTGGAAACATGTGGTCTTGCATAATAAAGGCAAGTACATCAGCATGTAAACTGTTATGTTATAACCGTATAAGCTTATAATGAATTTCTCTCACATTTTTTGTGGTCTCTTTGCTATATAGATTTGCACTCCGGTGTACATATATATATATCTAGTGCATTGTCAATATCTCTTTGAATAATTACCTTCATACTCAGTACAAATTGGCATGGTGTACACGTCGGCTCATCCAATGCAGTTGGTTTTACAGTGATATTTTTTATCACTTTACATTCACATACCGGCAGGGCACATTTGTATAATACACTGTGTAACAACTCAGTACTGACCACCTAGTCCATCTATTTTGCTCATATATATTTGAACAACTAGTAGTGATTATTGACTCCTGAACTCTGTTTTGGGACAGATATGCAATTTACCATATATCTTTGGAGTGTTTTTTACATTTGAATTACACTGTTGTTGCCACCTCTGACAAACCCAGTTTTTGTGAAGCTTCACCTTATTTCTATCATTATGGAAGTAGCAACGGGTCTTGATGTGGAACAACAGTTTTATTCTCTAACTACCATTGATGATTTAGACCAATTAGAACAAGATTTTGAGAACATCTTTTGCGAAACTTACAGTTTAAATCCACTAAGTGACAAGTTCCAATCCATGGAGAATCTGATGAAAAAAGAATTGAGATTGAAATGGGATAAGTGGACTTTAGATAGATACATTAGGCTACAAATGGTACCTCGGGGTCTTAGAATTAAGAAATTTCCTACTTTCTCTGTAGAAGACCAAGAGTTCATTAAAAAATGGAATGATTCTCTCTCTAACTGCTCTTTCAAATTAATGGCTCTAATTATAGAGCATAAAGATTCTCAGCTTCGTGCCGTTAGAGACCAAATCATTCTATTGCAACAAGAATTAGATCTAAACACACTAGAGAAGAACTATAAAGAGTTAGATAACATCTTGTATAACAGTATAGCACAACTGAAAAAAGAATTAATTCAATCCAAGCATGAAAAATACATAAGAGACCAGACTACAGCCAAAACAAAGTTTATATTTGGCAAAGGCAGAACAGAAATCGATCTAGAGATCGTAAACGTAGATGGAGATTCAACAAAGATAGTCAACACAAAAATAAAGACAAAGAAACCTGGAGTGGCTCAGATTCAGGAGAGGCAAGCAATTCAGATCATAGTACTCCAGATAATGAAGTTTATCAAGTTCAAGGGGCACTACCAAAATCCATATTAAAAAACCCCAGAGATCAGATACCCAAAACTGTATCTTTTAATCCTAAAGACACTGACCATCCTCCTACATCCAAGAAATATCAAATTGCAATAGAACAGACTGGTTCTCAAAAAGAACAAACTGACAGTAACATACTTGATCAGGTTTTTCAGATCACCCCAGTGAACCACACAAATCGAGGGCGAGGGGCAAATCAAAGGGGAGATTCAAATATGAGAAAACAATCCAGATACACTCTAAGGAGAGGGAGGGGTCAAAACAAATATCAAATTTAATGGATGAAATATGCAATACAAACAAAAGAACAGTAAATTCAACAGATGAGTCAACTAACCCCATTTATAATGTTATCAATCTTACTGATTACAAACTAAATAAAGATGAAATTAAAGTACTTGGCTATGGTTTAGGTTATGTTCCTACTACTAGGTTTAATTTATTTCAGACTCTTATAGATATAAACAAATTTATTCGAGCCCTCACATTGAAAAAACATTTTTATTTGACACAAGAAAGTGTTGATTTAATTGAAAAAAGAACTGACAATCATTGTAGTTTGTCTGAGAGTACATCAAATATTATGAGCATGGATTTTTCTGAAGTCAGAGACATCCAAACTCTTGTCTCACTGAACGATGAGAATTTTGACCCCATTCAAGGTACATATAACGCCCATATTGGGTTTAAGCCAAAATCTACCTTTTACCCCTTACAAACAAGGGGAGATACTTTGGTTTCTTTCCAGAAACGAATAGAAAAAGATCTTGTTGAACTTGCAAAAAAACCTTTGAAAGGTAAACCCAATTTAACCAACCAGGAGAGAATTGCCTTAACTTCATTAAGGTCAAATTCAGACTTGGTGATAAAGAATGCCGACAAAGGTGGAAGTGTTGTCATCTGGGACCTCAAATCCTACAAAGGAGAGATTATGAGGCAACTTAACAATTCTAATGATTACAAGGTTTTACCTTGCAACCCTGTACAAAAAATGTAAAAAAGACCTCATCTCCCTTTTAGATGATGGTCTCATGTTAGGCCACATTGATGACAAGACCTTTGACTTTCTATCAGTGGATAATCCGATCACTCCCATTATCCATGTCTTGCCTAAGGTGCACAAGAGCATCGAAAATGTAAAAGGCAGACCGATTGTGTCCGGTATCAGCTCGCTTTGCGAGCCTTTATCGGAATGGCTGGACAGCATACTGCAGCCACTTGTTATCACCTTACCAAGTTTTCTCAAAGACACTAAACATGTACTTCAAATATTTGACGGCTTTACATGGCAGGATGATTTTTCCTGGTTTCCTTGCCGTAAAATATTACTTGGAGAATAAATTGAACTATACAAAAGAATTTATTCAATTTATTTTAGATGTTTTACAATTTCTTTTGACGCACAATTATTTTAAGTTTGAAGCTTCATTTTATCTCCAACTGCAAGGTACAGCAATGGGGGCGAAATTTGCTCCCTCATATGCTAATTTAGTAATGGGCTGGTTTGAACACAGTATGATATATGGGGAACAGAATCCCTTTCTCCAATATATCAAAAGCTACCATTGTTTCATTGACGATCTGTTGTTGATTTGGATAGGTCAGCCTTTACTCATTGGAAAATTTATTGGATACTTGAACGAAAATGAATGGGGTCTACAATTCAGTTTTGAAACTAATAAAACATCTATCAATTTTTTGGACATCCGGCTAAGTAATATGGCCTGCACTAATAAAATAAAATCACAAGGGACTGTACATCAGAGTAAAAAGAAACTGCTCTGAAATACATGATTGTGTCACACAAAGTGAAGACCTTACCCATAGACTCCTGAGCAGGGGCTATAATAATACTGCCATTCAAAAGGCCAAAAAGGAAGTGGACATTTTAGATAGAAAAACTCTGTTGGCTAATAAACCACAAAGGACCTGCACTACCAGTGATCAGGTTACCTTTGTTACCCAATATTCATCGGATTATAACAACATTTGCAAGATCATTCTCAGACATTTACCCATGCTAAAGGCAGATGAGGGGTTGGTCCCCTTTATTGACAAAGGATGTAGATTCTCCCACAGGAAAGGATGCACTATAGGAAATTTAATTTCCCCAAGTGCTTTACCTAAAAGAAACACTACTACAAGTTCCTGGTTACAATCTAAGGGAATGTTCAAATGTGGATACAGTGCCTGTATCCCTTGCAGCTTCATCCAAAAAGGAAATGTTTTTTTCTTCTTCAACTACGAACAAAACTTATAAAATACAAAGTTGTGTCAATTGTCGCACAAAGTTTGCTGTATATTTGATTTGGTGTACCTGTACCCCCAAACAATATGTGGGATGTACCTCAAGGGAGGTGAGAGAACGTATACGACAACATTTATCTGACATCAAAAGATCAGACCCAGTGTCTGACATGGCTAAACACTTTATTCAGAAACATGACAGCAGTAATACAACCTTTAGATGGATGGTCATTGATCATGTACAAGCACATAATAGGGGTGGTGATCGTAACAAAGCCCTATTAAAACAGGAGGCGTTTTGGATTTTTACATTGGAGTCACGTATCCCTGATGGGTACAACTCCATTAATGACCTCATAAATTTCTGGGAATAATTGAGTGAGCATCCTTATATCACAGGGTCCTGTTGAACACATGTTATCACACATACATACTGTCTATTTTCTTCATAAACACTGTATATAAGTTTTTGTATATGCATACATTTTGTGTGTGCAGGGTAGTGTACCCACTCCCATACCAGTATATTTTCTTTTCTCTTTTTTCCATTTCTTGGATTAAACAGTATAGCAAATATTGTGTGCTCACAAGTCTATAACTTGTTTTCAACTGAGATCATTATCTAAAGGATTGAACGAATGAAAACAGTTACCATTTACTAGTTTGTTCATCCATCCAACTAATTTATTTCATTTTATGTATCTTTTTCTATCACCCACTTGAATTTATTTAGGAATAATAGCCTAGTTACTATTACAATATACAGCCTTTAAGACATCCCTTTTGAATAACATTAGATGTTGAACCGAAATGGAGATTATTATAATTTTACAACGTTAAATTCATTATAAGCTTATACGGTTATAACATAACAGTTTACATGCTGATGTACTTGCCTTTATTATGCAAGACCACATGTTTCCAGTATAAACATATATTTATATTTTTTGAATTTCATTTACCATTGTTGTCATTAATATATATATTTTTTCTCCTTTTTCTTTGCTTTTGCATCTTATGTCTTCTTTATTTGTGACCATTAGTGAATATTAAACAAATTTCTTTGTCAATAGTTCACACTGAATGTAAATAGGCCTCTATGTAGAGTTCATATATTCACAACCAATATTATATAAATATGTCTTTATTCGTGACCATTAGTGATTACTAAGCAATTTTCTTTGTCATCAGTTTATACTGAATGTAAATAGGCATTTATGTATAGCTTATATACTCACAATTAATATCATATAAATCTATATCATCTGTTTGTTTGATATTATATGTAAATTATTATTGTGATTTTCAAACAGGCCGAGACTAATCACATATAAGTATAATAGTTCTGTTTGTCAGGCTCTCCTCTGTGTGTGTGTTTTTGCACAAACTAACACAAGTGTTCTCTGTTTGTAATTAATGACAACCAATAGATTCTCAGTACTGCTTTTAAATATTGGCGGTTGTTCACTTGAAATTATGTCTAGGAGTAAGGCCGTGGGCCGAAACATGTCAGACTTTTCGCACTGAGTACTGTCAATACTTTTAAATTGACCATTAAAATTGGACTTTTTGTTTTAAGACCTTTTTGGCTTTTTCGCTTCTTTATTTATATATATATATATATATATATATATATATATATATATATATATATATATATACGTATACATATACATATTTAGACATTTAAATTAAGGTAGATATAAATTATAACCTTTTGCAGTTAAACACCTTTTCAGTTTCAGTTGTGCTAGACTGATGATAGGGATGGGCGAATGTGTTTATATTCAAATTTGAATGTCACATTCAAATTCGAATATTACATTTCAAAATTGAATGTAATACAAAATACATTGCTAAACATTCTATTATTTGAACAAATATTTTCGAATGTTATTGAAAAATTTGAAAACGAAAATTTGAAAATAGAATGTTAGAATGTTATATAAACATTTGAAATCCGATTCGAACGAACGAACGAATTTATCAAAATTCGTTTTAAATTTTGAATTTTTAGAAACATTCGCCAATCCCTACCTGACGAGTGTAAAATGCGATTGCACTCGCATTTACTTTCAACTTCCTATGCACACTAAAATCCAATATCGCTTGCGCGTAACAGTTAGCACGCCACTTGTAATCTAGCTCTCTGTCTTTTATGAAAGACCCTTCCCACCACTCATCTGAACCTCTCGTCATCTAGAGGGAAAAAGTGATGTACATTTTGTAATTAAACTTTGTTGGTGGATTTATGCAGTCCTTAGTGACCAATGTAATCATGTTTGCTAATATAAACTAAATAGCAGATGTTAAATTATAATTTATAGATACTTTAGGTCATACAGCATATTTGAAAGTACAAATGATTATGCAAAAGAGTATTAGTCAATGTAATTACGCATGATTTAAAAAGAACACTCATCATATAATTACTGCAAATAGAAACAACTAGTAAATGGTAATTAATTGTATAACATTAAAGAAACAAAATGACTCACAAGACAAAACTGTCGACCTTAGTTTTATGATCTCTTGTACTACAGAAACATTATTTTATCCTTTTGGTATTATGAACCAGGCATGTCCAACTTAAGAACCAAGGGGCACAGTGTATTTATTCAGCCCTCTGCCTCTCCAAAGGGAATACTTTTCATGTCTAAACTAGAATGTTCATTTTGATGTTATATCAGCAATATTCCTTTTTTAAATAGAAAATGTATACTGAAGGTGGTGTAGAAGACAAAAACATAATTTATGCTTACCTGATAAATGTATTTCTCTTGTGGTGTATCCAGTCCACGGATCATCCATTACTTGTGGGATATTCTCCTTCCCAACAGGAAGTTGCAAGAGGACTGAATTCTTATGAACCTCATTGTCGCTAGCTGAGGCCAAGCCTGAAGAGCATTGAATATCGCTCTTAGTTCCAGAATGTTTATCGGAAGGAGTGTCTCCTCCTGAGTCCACGATCCCTGAGCCTTCAGGGAGTTCCAGACTGCTCCCCAGCCTAGAAGGCTGGCATCTGTCATTACAATTGTCCAATCTGGCCTGCGAAAGGTCATACCTTTGGACAGATGGACCCGCGATAGCCACCAGAAAAGAGAATCCCTGGTCTCTTGATCCAGATTTAGTAGAGGGGACAAATCTGTTTAATCCCCATTCCACTGGCTGAGCATGCAGAGCTGCAGCGGTCTGAGATGTAGGCGGGCGGATGGCACTATGTCCATTGCCGCTACCATTAAGCCGATTACTTCCATACACTGAGCCACCGAAGGGCGAGGATTGGAAAAAAGAACACGGCAGGAATTTAGAAGTTTTGATAACCTGGTCTCTGTCAGGTAAATCCTCATTTCTACAGAATCTATTAGAGTTCCCAGAAAGGATGCTCTTGTGAGAGGGGATAGAGAACTCTTTTCTTTGTTCACTTTCCACCCATGCGACCTCAGAAATGCCAGAACTATGTCCGTATGAGACTTGGCAATTTTGAAATTTGACACCTGTATCAGAATGTTGTCTAAATAAGGGGCCACTGCTATGCCCCGCGGCCTTAGGACCGCCAGAAGTTACCCCAGAACCTTCGTAAAGATTCTTGGGGCTGTAGCTAACCCAAATGGAAGAGCTACAAATTGGTAATGCCTGTCTAGGAAGGCAAACCTGAGAAACCGATGATGATCTTTGTGTATCGGAATGTGAAGATACACATCCTTTAAATCCACTGTAGTCATATATTGACCATCCTGTATCATAGGCAGGATGGTACGAATAGTCTCCATCTTGAATGATGAAACCCTGAGAAATTTGTTTAAGATCTTGAGATCTAAGATTGGTCTGAAGGTTCCCTCTTTTTTGGGAACCACAAACAGATTTTAATAGAATCCTTGTCCCTGTTCCTCCTTTGGAACTGGGTGGATCACTCCCATAACTAGGAGGTCTTGAACACAGTGTAAAAAATGCCTCTCTCTTTTTCTGGTTTGTAGATAATTGTGAAAGGTGAAATCTCCCTTTTGGAGGAGAAGCTTTGAAGTCCAGAAGATACCCCTGGGATACAATTTCCAATGCCCAGGGATCCTGGACATCTCTTGCCCAAGCCTGGGCGAAGAGCGAAAGTCTGCCCCCTACTAAATCCGTTACCAGATAGGGGGCTGATACTTCATGCTGTCTTAGGGGCAGCAGCAGGTTTTTTGGCCTGCTTCCCTTTGTTCCAGGTCTGATTAGGTCTCCAGACCGACTTGGACTGGGCAAAAGTTCCCTCTTGTATTGCATTAGAGGAAGTTGATGCCGCACTCGCCTTGAAGTTTCGAAAGGCATGAAAATTAGACTGTTTGGCCCTTGATTTGGACCTATCCTGAGGAAGTGCATGACCTTTTCCTCCAGTGATATCAGAAATGATCTCCTTCAAACCAGGCCCGAATAGGGTTTGCCCCTTGAAGGGAATGTTAAGCAGCTTAGACTTTGAAGTAACGTCAGCTGACCATGATTTAAGCCATAGCGCCCTGCGCGCTTGAATAGCAAAACCAGAACTCTTAGCCGTTAGTTTAGTCAAATGAACAATGGCATCAGAAACAAAAGAATTGGCTAGCTTAAGTGCTCTAAGCTTGTCAAGTATGTCATCCAATGGGGTCTCTACCTGTAAAGCCTCTTCCAGAGACTCAAACCAGAAAGCCGCAGCAGCAGTGACTGGGGCAATGCATGCAAGGGGCTGTAGAATAAAACCTTGTTGAATAATTTTCTTAAGGTAGCCCTCTAACTTTGTATCCATTGGATCTGAGAAAGCACAACTGTCCTCGACAGGGATAGTAGTACGCTTAGCTAGGGTAGAAACTGCTCCCTCCACCTTAGGGACTGTCTGCCATAAGTCCAGTGTGGTGGCATCTATTGGAAACATTTTCTTAAAAATAGGAGGGAGAGAGAACGGCACACCTGGTCTATCCCATTCCTTAGTAATAATTTCTGTAAACCTTTTAGGTATTGGAAAGACATCAGTGCACACCAGCACTGCATAGTATTTGTCCAATCTACACAATTTTTCTGGCACTGCAATTGTATCACAGTCATTCAGAGCAGCTAAAACCTCCCTGAGCAGCACGCGGAGGTGTTCAAGCTTAAATTTAAATGTAGACATATCAGAATCAGGTTGAATCTTTTTCCCAAAGTCAGAAACATCTCCCACCGAAAGAAGCTTCTGTATATTGCGAGGGAGTATCAGACATAGCTCTTAAAGTGTCAGTATGCTCTGTATTTTTTCTAACTCCAGAGCTATCTCGCTTTCTTCTAAACCCAGGTAGTCTGGATAATACCGCTGACAGTTTATTATCCATGACCACCGCCATGTCTTGTAAAGTAAACGCTATGGGCGCACTAGATGTACTTGGCGCCATTAGAGCGTGAGTCCCTTGAGCTGGAGTCAAAGGGTCTGACACGTGGGGCGAGTTAGTCGGAATAACTTCCCCCTCGTCAGATTCCTCTGGTGATACATTTTTTAAAGACAGAATATGATCTTAATTGCTTAAAGTGAAATCAGTACATTTGGTACACATTCTAAGAGGGGGTTCCACCATGGCTTCTAAACATAATGAATAAGGAGTTTCCTCTATGTCAGACATGTTTAAGCAGACTAGCAATGAGACCAGCAAGCTTGGAAAACACTTTAAATCAAGTTAACAAGCAAAAAATAAAAATGGTACTGTGCCTTTAAAAGAAACAATTTTTGTCAGAATTTGAAAAACAGTGAAAAAAAGCAGTAAATCAAAAGAATTTTTTACAGTGTGTATAATAAGCTAACAGAGCATTGCACCCACTTGCAAATGGATGATTAACCCCTTAGTTCAAAAAACAAATCAAAAAAACGATATAGACGTTTTTTAACAGCACACCAAACTGCCACAGCCTTGCTGTGGGCCTACCTTCCCCAACAAACGATTTTGGAAAGCCTAAGAGCCCTTGAGAGAGGTCCTATAGCATTCAGGGTACTCCTGGAGGAAGCTGGATGTCTCAGTCTGTAAAAGTTACTGCGCAAAAAAAAGCGCTAAATTAGGCCCCTCCCACTCATAGTAACACAGTGGAAAGCCTCAGGAAACTGTTTCTAGGCAAATTTAAGCCAGCCATGTGGAAAAAAACTAGGCCCCAATAAAGTTTTATCACCAAAGAATATATAAAAACGTTTAAACATGCCAGCAAACGTTTTATATTGCAAATCTATAAGAGTATTACCTCAGAAAGTAAGCATGATACCAGTCGCTATTAAATCACTGTATTCAGGCTTACCTTACATAAATCTGGTATCAGCAGCATTTTAGAAAAAATGTTAACTGCACATACCTCATAGCAGGATAACCTGCACGCCATTCCCCTGCTGAAGTTACCTCTCTCTTTAGTCATGTGTGAGAACAGCAATGGATCTTAATTACAACCTGCTAAGATCATAGAAATCACAGGCAGATTCTTCTTCTATTGTCTGCCTGGGACAAAATAGTACAACTCCGGTACCATTTAAAATAACAAACTTTTGATTGAAGTAAAAAACAAACTACGTTACACCACTTTCCTCTTACTACCTCCATGCTTGTTGAGAGTTGCAAGAGAATGACGGGATATGGCAGTTAGGGGAGGAGCTATATAGCAGCTTTGCTGTGGGTGATCCTCTTGCAACTTCCTGTTGGGAAGGAGAATATCCCACAAGTAATGGATGATCCGTGGACTGGATACACCTTACAAGAGAAATGGATACTGTATAAATGTCCTTCTGAATTAGCAAAATTACATTTGTACCCCATTGCCCAATGTTGTAAAGAAGATTTGGTACTTGCATAAACCAAAACATATATATCTAGAGGCAGAATTGACCCCCACATTGTCATCATTCTTGACCATATCAAATAAATATACATTTACTACAAATTGGGTATGAAAAGGCCGCAGCTTATTTGATTAAATAACAATATTATCCAACATAACACTTTAAACAAACCATGGTGCTTGTCCTTATCCTTATTATTATTATTATTAACAGGTATTTTTAGAGCACCAACAGATTCTGCAGCGCTATAAACATAGATGGAATACAGGATAACATTTATAGGGATCAAATGGATAGAGGGCCCTGCTGAGAGTTGCACTGTTGTAGTCGGCTCTTATGAAGGCAATCTACAAACAGCTGGGCTAATTCTAAGGGATTCAAAGGGAAAGCAATAGAGTTAGGAAAGGTTAGTGTTGGTTGTATGTATCACTGAATAGTAGAGTCTTTAGGGAGTGCTTGAAGCTGTTAAAACTAGGGGAGAGTCTTGTGGAGCGAGGCAGGAAGTTCCACAAGATGGGGGCCAGTCTGGAGAAGTCCTGTAAATGGGAATATGAGAAAGTAACAAGAGAGGAGGAGAGGAGGAGATTGTGAGCAGAGCGAAGGGGACGGTAGGGAGGGTATCTGGAGACAAAGTCTGAAATGTAGGGGGGAGCAGTGCAGTTGAGGGCTTTGTATGTCAGAGTGAGGATTTTGTGTTTAACCCTGGAGGCAAGAGGAAGCCAGTGAAGGGATTGGATTGGCAGAGAGGTGCAGCAGATGAAGAGTGACATGTAAGGAAGATGAGCCTGGCAGAGGCATTCATTATGGAACGTATCAGAATGGGTATAGAAATTTTGAACGGAATATGGTTAGAAATGATAACTATGATAGAAGATATCAAAATTCAAGTTGGAAACAACAAGAAAACCCCCCTTTCTATAGAAGACAATACTATAATGCAACCAGGGACAAAAATGATTATAGAGAAAGAATAGTGACTGACTTAAGAAAAAGTGTACCACCACCACCAATTGAACTAGAAAACAGGTACAGACTATTTGAAGATAATAATGAAGAATATGGGAAGAGTAATACTTTTTTCGGTATAGGCCCAGCAGCAGAAGGGACTTCCTGGGGTACAGACACAGAGAAACCTCTAGAAAAGGAGTGGGTTCAAAAGGCAAAAGAAGACTAATGGAAAGAAAGGGAGAGGAAAACAGACTGGAAAAAAGGTGGAAATATTAAACACAGCAGGCATCCTTAATTTAAGTAAGCTGACCTTGAATAAGGAACAAGAAACAGTATTGAGCAAAGGTCTATCATTTGCACCTACAAGCAGACTAAATAAATTCAACACACTTATTAATATTAGTCAGTATGTGAGGAAACTGACTCTCAAAAGGTATTTTCTCAAGAACCCAATGGAATGTCAGAATTTAAATGATCGAAATATGACAGCTAGTAATGGTATAAAAGAAATATACACACATACAGAACTAAAAGCAAAATCTATTTTTTATCCTACCAAAGATAAAGGAAAATACTATTCGAGAAGGCTGTCAAAGATGAAATTTACAAATCCAACATTAGAAATCAAACAAAATTAAAGAAAATCAGGTACTTATAGATCTGAAAAACAATCCGGATATCATAATAAAAATGGCAAACAAGGGCGGAGGAGTGGTAATCCTTGACACTACTGATTATCTAGAGGAGGCTTATAGACTCCTAGATGATAAAGAAACATATCTAAAACTGGGATCCAACCCAGTCAAATATATGATAAAAATCCTAGATAATATAATTTTTGAAGCAAGGAAAGAAAATATGCTAAATGAAAAAGAATTACAGTTTCTAAAACAAAACACCCCAGTCACACCCATTTTTTTACTATTTACCAAAAATCCATAAATTCCTAATCAAACCTCCTGGTAGATCTATAATTTCTGGAATCAATTCACTTACATCAAACCTTTCCCAGTATGTTGATAGGTTCCTACAACTATTTGTGAGGAAACTTCCCACATATCTAAAAGACTCAACTGATTTTTTGAATAATCTCAATGAAATAAACTGGAAAGAGAATTTACTATTAGTAACTTGCGATGTAAGTTCTCTTTACACAAACATACAACACAACCTAGGACTTAATTCAATAAAATATTTTTTTGCACAATGATGAGAACATACCTATTTCTCAGGTTGACTACATTTTACAATGTATACACTTAATTTTAAATAATAATTATTTTAATTTCAATGGACAATTCTTTTTGCAAAAGAAGGGCACTGCGATGGGTATGAGGTTGTGCCCAGTTATGCAAATTTATTTATGGGAAAATTTGAGCAAGAAATTATCATAGACACTCCCTGGAGCGCAAACCTCGTACTCTTCAAAAGGTATATAGATGACATTTTTTCATTTGGACTGGAGGCATAGATCTGCTAAATATATTTATGGAAGATCTATATCATAATGAATGGGGCCTATCTGATCAGCCAATCAGATTTTTCCTACCTTAATTCCAATTGGCTGATAGAATCCTATCAGCCAATCGGAATTCGAGGGACGCCATCTTGGATGTCGTCACTTAAAGGAATATCCATTTATCGGGTAGGCATCGTTGGAAGAGGATGGATCCGCGTCGGCTCGTTTGAAGAAGGCTCCGCTCCGGAAGGATGAAGATTGAAGACGCCGCATGGATGAAGACTTCTATCGGATGGAAGACCTCTTCAGCGCCCCTTGGATGATGACTTTGGCCGCTGCGGATGTCCTCTTCTGTTCCATCGGTGGTCGGCTGGCTGAAGACGACTCAAGGTAGGGAGTTCTTCAGGGGGTTCGTGTTAGGTTTTTTTAAGGGGGGTTTGGGTGGGTTAGAGTAGGGGTATGTGGGTGGTGGGTTTTAATGTTGGGGGGTTGTATTTTTTTTAACATGCAAAAGAGCTGATTACTTTGGGGCATGCCCCGCAAAAGGCCCTTTTAAGGGCTGGTAATAGAGCTGTTTTGTAATGTAGAATAGGGTAGGGCATTTTTTTATTTTGGGGGCTTTGTTATTTTATTAGGGGGCTTAGATTAGGTGTAATTAGCTTAAAAATCTTGTAATATTTTTTTATTTTTGTAGCTTAGTTTTTTGTTTTTTTTTGTAACTTAGTTTTTTTATTTTTTGTACTTTAGTTAGTTTATTTAATTGTAGGTATTTGTAGTTAATTAAGTTAATGATAGTGTAGTGTTAGGTTTAATTGTAACTTAGGTTAGGATTTATTTTACAGGTAATTTTGTATTTCTTTTAGCTAGGTCGTTATTAAATAGTTAATAACTATTTAATAACTATTGTACCTAGTTAAAATAAATACAAAGTTACCTGTAAAATAAATATAAATCCTAAGATAGCTACAATGTAATTATTAATTACATTGTAGCTATCTTAGGGTTTATTTTACAGGTAAGTATTTAGTTTTAAATAGGAATAATTTATTTAATGATAGTGTAGTGTTAGGTGTAATTGAAACTTAGGTTAGTTTTTATTTTACAGGTAAATTTGACTTTATTTTATCTAGGTAGCTATTAAATAGTTAATAACTATTTAATAGCTATTGTACCTAGTTAAAATAAATTTAAATTTGCCTGTAAAATAAAAATAAATCCTAAAATAGCTACAATATAATTATTCGTAATATTGTAGCTATATTAGGGTTTATTTTATAGGTAAGTATTTAGTTTTAAATAGGAATAATTAATTTAATAAGAGTTATATTTATTTAGATTTATTTAATTAATATTTAAGATAGGGGGGTGTTAGGGTTAGTGTTAGACTTAGGTTTAGGGGTTAATAATTTTATTATAGGTTGCGGCGGTGTAGGGGGGGCAGGATAGGGGTTGATAAATTTATTATAGGTGGCAACAGTGTAGGGGGGCAGATTAGGGGTTAATAAGTTTAATATAGGTAGCGACGGGGTCCGGGGGCGGCGGTTTAGAGGTTAGCATGTTTAATATAGGTGGCGGCGGTGTAGGGGGGCAGATTAGGGGTGTTTAGACTCGGGGTACATGTTAGGGTGTTAGGTGTACACACTTCCCATAGGAATCAATGGGATGTCGGGCAGCAGCGAACATAAACTTTCGCTATGGTCAGACTCCCATTGATTTCTATGGGATCCGCCACCTCCAGGGTGGTGGATTGAAAACCAGGTACGCTGGGCCAGAAAAGTGCCGAGCATACCTGCTAGTTATTTGATAACTAGCAAAAGTTGTCAGATTGTGCCGAACTTGTGTTCGGAACATCTGGAGTGACTTAAGAATCAATCTGTGCCAGACTGAGTCCAGCGGATCGAAGCTTACGTCACTAAATTCTACTTTTGCCGGTGTGTAGGGCTTGATAACTTAGGTGAATCAGCCTTGCGACAAATACGCTGCGGAATTCCAGCGTATTTGAGGTTGACGGCTTGATAACTAGAGTGCTATTGCATTGTCTTCTTATCATGCATTTATTGATTATGCAAATCTACTGCATTTACTGGTCCTTTAAATCCTTTTATCTAACCCCAACAAATGTAGTCACATCACGCATTGTATACTCTTTAATCATATAGACATTAATCAACCATTTTTCATTCTATTTTTAAATGTCCTTTTTTCCCGCTTTTTCCATTCATCCATTTATTCCCATTCATTAATTTTTTCATGCATTCATTTATTTTTTGTACATCATTTTTGACTAGTGATAATTATTTTAAATTTTTCCTTTTATCTTACATTTAGTAATGATCATAATTTCACTCGACCCCCCCCCCTTTTTTAAGTACATATGTCACCTTTTATCAATGAGAATATATGTGTAATGAACAGAGCACTATATCACATAATTTCCACCAATTTCCCCCTCATTTAATTTTTGAGGTACCCCTTATAGATAAGATGTACAATTAGCATCACTTTTTATTTCCAGCTTGTTTTAATTGTATTCCCCTGTATATGTAAATAGCCACCATGATGAAATATATCAATGATAGAAAATGTTCACACAAGTATACCTTTAAGACCCAGATGGAAAATACGGGTCTTACATACGGGCATTTGGAATCACATAAAAGGAACATTTCTGCTCCATTTCAATATCTTGATAAAGGCACAATCAGTGCTGAAACACGTAGAAAGATTTGTGGAGACACAAAGTTTAAACCAACTACCAGATTGATCTTATGGAGCCGGACAGAGGCAAACCGGAAGGAGAGAGACCGCAAGACACCTCCTACAGAAAGGCTAACGTCCAACGGAATGATCTCAGGCTATCGTAAGCAGTGAAGAAGCTTTAAGTACTGCCGACACGCACAACACTAATATCAGGCCAGGGAACCCAGCCGGGTAAGTCTGCCGAATAGCAGAGTCTCTAGCCGATTTGGTATTAAGTATTATCCAATTGGATTACAACACCGGGAACACTCAAGTTTTACAGCTTGCAGGAGCATATCTAACCTGCTCACATTTGGGACTCCCAAATTAACCCGTCTCACAGCAAATACAAAAACCGCACAGGATACATCTCCGTTCACTTTGATGGATTAAATATTGTTTCCTCATATTGATTGTTGACACCACACTGGGAAATCTATGTTATATTGAGACATTTATGTTACATTTATGTTTTGTTCAAAGTAACATTACGAGTACTTTTTTGTTTTGATATTGTTTTCTTTGCACAGATACTAAATTGCTAATTGGCTATCACTGAGAACAATCAATATTCTGTGTTTCTTTCATTGTATAGGGTTGTATAATATCAAATGTAAAGTACATAATTTAAGCCTTAATTCTAATTCACCCTCATGTCTGTCTGTTTATTAAATGGTTTATCTTGGGGTTTTCAAATTCATGCCCTATTCCTCAATTACCTGATAACCCATTTATCTAATATTTTTCTAATGCATTTAGCCCACATAAACACCTCCTACACCTTGTGTAAACTAATTTTCTACTTTTTCCAAAAACATTTTAGTTTTTTGCCTATATTTATGTTGATGTTTGCATGCATTCCTTGAGGCCTATCTATCAAGCTCCAAATGAAGCTTGAAGGGCCGTGTTTCTGGCGAGTCTTCAGACTCGCCAGAAACGCAAGTTATAGAGCAGCGGTCACAAAGACTGCTGCTCCATAACCCTGTCCGCCTGCTCTGATGAGGAGGACAGGAATCGCCGCAATTCAACCCGATCGAGTACAAAAGGGTTGATTGACACCTCCCTGCTGCCGGCTGATTGGCCGCGAGTCTGCAGGGGGTGGCGTTGCATCAGCAGCTCTTGTGAGCTGCTGGTGCAATGCTGAATAAGGATAACGTATTGCTCTCCGCATTCAGCGAGGTCTTGCGGACCCGATCCGCATTGTCGGATCAGGTCCGCAAGACTTTTGTTAAATTGGCCTCATTGAAGGGACATAAAAGGGGTAGTAAAATCTAAATTACGCTTTCATTATTTAGATTTAGAGTATGCGATTTTATACATCTTTCCAATTCACTTCTATTATCTAATTTATTTATTGTCTCCATATTCTTTGTTCAAAAGCATATCTAGGTAGATTTAGGGGCAGTAATGCACTACTGAATGCTAACTGCTGATTGGTGACTGCACATATATGCCTCTTGTCATTGGCTCACCCAATGTTTTTAAATTGGTCATATAAGTAAATTGGAAAGTTGGCACATTATAAAAATCATCATTTACCTGGATAAAATTATTGAATTCCAAATTATTCATGTTGAGAGCATTTGAAAGGGGCTAGTCCTAAGGGATTGAGAAGACTGAGAAGGATTCTTTTAGTGAGACTGGCAGAACCTCCAGGAGAATGAGCCACACAGCAGAGGAGTGAGACTGGGGAAGCATCTCCTTGGAGCTTAGCCAGGGAGATGAAGAGTGCTGGGCTAGAAAAAAGAGAGATATGAGTGGGCACAGGCTTGTGAGAGTTCAATAAATGTAGGTGTGAGACAGATGAGTGGTGTGTATGTGTGATCCATTCTGGAGAATGGAACAAATGAATAAAAGGCACAGAATAACTAGTTTCCACCCAATTACTATGTTATGTTTTTTTTCAAAAGCTTTGCATGACCTAATAAATAATTGATGATTTGGAAACAGTATCACACACTAATGGTGTGATAGCTGGGTTGCCAAGGATGTTGGCCTTTATTATTTTTCTGATGACTCATTCTACATTGTCTGAGTCTCTGGAGCATTTCTTCATAGCAAGAAATCCACACTGCCAGAGGTATATTTCCTTCCCCTCTATTTCCTAGTTTTGGTCAGGGTAAAAAAGGTACTTTTGTGCATAGTAAAAGATGACCAATGCCCTGAGAGCCATAGGTTGAACCCATTTAGCACTCAAGGTACCCCAAGATAATGAGTCACATTATAGGAACTGTACAATGTTTCATGTAATTAAAGGGACAGTCTAGTCCAAAATAACCTTTCATAATTCAGATAGGGCATGTAATTTTAAACAACTTTCCAATTTACTTTTATCACCAATTTTGCTTTGTTCTCTTGGTATTCTTAGTTGAAAGCTAAATTTAGGAAGTTCATATGCAAATTTCTTAGACCTTGAAGACCGCCCCTTAATGAAGGCATTTTGATATTTTTTACCACTAGAGGGTGTTAGTTCATATGTGTCATTGTCATGATCCAGCCTAGAATTGAACCTGGGACCTGTTTCTATTTCTGCTGCTGTTTTTTTCCTAGCCTGTTGTCTTACCTCTTTGCCACCACATGGCTTGATCACAGGCTAAGAATATTGGGTTTTTCTGTTTGTTGCAACTTTGGCTCTCTGGCTCCACCTGCTTACCAGCTGAAACAAATCATATAATCAGCAGCCTGCTATATTTGGGAGGTTTGCTTGCAGTTCTGTGCCTTGGCATTGAGTGTTATACTCTGACAGACCCTCTAGTCCTGTTTCCTGAGTGAAATACAGATTTGTTGAAGTTCCTGGTGCCTGATTTCTGCTTCATTTTGTGACTACTCTTCTGGATATTCCCTTGGCAATGTGTTTCGTTTTTGGACTGATTTCCTGGCAATTGATCTTGGCTAATCCCCTGATATTTCCTAAGGACTGCCTCAGGTACTTTTGCTTGCTTGTTAACTGTTACTACAGAGTTCCAGTTTGCAGTCTATGCAAGTTTACTGCTAGTTATTACAAAGAACTGCATTCCTGCCTGTTACTACAGTTCCAGTCTACAGCATATGCAAGTATCCTGACTGTTATTACAAAGATCTGCATTCCTGCCTGTTTTTACAGAGTTCCAGTCTACAGCATATGCAAGTATCCTGCCTGTTATTACAAAGACCTGCATTCCTGCCTGATACTACAGAGTTCCAGTCTACAGCCTATAGACTTTGCCTTATCTAATTAGCATATCTATGCATTGCTAATTATCCTATCAATTAAACCATCACCTTTTATTTCCTAAAACCTTGTACCTGTTTAATTATGCCAAAAAGGAAAGACTCACGCAGACAAAACACAACTTTAACCCCAGAACCTGACACCTCTGCACAAAAGGTCCCAACTCCTGAACCTGCTCCCTTGCAGAGTATGACAGTCATATAGATAACACTGTGCTCATGCACGTGGAGTTACCTAGGCGTAAGCACTGATTGGCTAATGTGCAAGTCTGTCAAAAGAACTGAAATAAGGGGGCAGTTTGCAGAGGCTTAAATACTAGATAATCACAGAGGTAAAACATGTATTATTATAACTGTGTTGGTAATGCAAAAATAGGGAGTGGGTAATAAAGGGATTATCTTTCTTTTAAAACAATACAAATTCTGGTGTAGTCTGTCCCTTTAATGTAAAAATGTACAATATTTATTCAACATTTTCTGAAATTGTTCATGACTTGTCACTATACTCTCTTTAGAAGTTTGGGGCAGGACCATTCCCTTATAGGTGGTTACTCAATTGTCAGTTGTAGTATGTGTACATTAAAGATGCTCTCTCTGGGTCAACCCCTAATTTTCTATCTATTACACCTATCTAGTTCAATGTTTGATACAACCAAAATTAATATGCAGTTACCTACGTATTGATTTTTGTTCTGAAAATGTTTATTTAATAAACCGTCATAATATTTTAAGAGAATTGTAAAAAGTAAATCTCCTGATAATTATAAAATGCAACTAAAATAGGTTTACATGGCTTAAAGTTAGATGTTTATTTTGAATGCAAATTTTACTTTTCATTCATAAATTCTTGTGAATGCTAGAGAGGCCTGTAGCAGGGGCATCTCCAGAAACTAAATATAGGGGGAGGCACTTCACAATGCCCACCCGTATTTTGTGAGTGAAGACACAATGAGAGGGACAGAGCAATGACAGGAAAGAGTACCAAACTTACCATGAGATGGTCAAGTAGAGATGGGGATGCCTGGGCAGGGTGTTGGTGAGAAAAATATGGATGTTCACAGATGGGGGGCATATGTGGGCCCCCTCCCCTGATTGCAGGTCTGCATTACACTTTATTTAAATAAAAATAGTGTTTTGTTGTTTGTTTTTAAAGTACTCAAAACAATTTGTTTATAATACAAATTTTAAACACTTTCATACACTTATTTTTTTACATGTGATGTAATGTGATAAACACAGCTTAGTGCATAGTTTTTATAAATAGGGGGATATTTATCAAAGTGCGAGCAGACATGATACAATGTAGCGTATCATGTCCGCTGCACATCAATAAATGCCCGGAAACAAGGGGCATCAAGCTCCATTCGGAGCTTGATAATTCGGCCCCATAATCTTTAAGCGATATTCTATTGCTTTATGCATTTCTTTAAAAGTTATTACACATTTTATTTTTTTGTTCTCTGTAGATGTAGTAATCATTATATGTACAATTTAATATCATAGAAGGTTATGAGTTTATCAACACTGAATTTGCAATATTTTAACCATTTAAAAAATATTATAATATAGTGATTTTAAATGGCAAGCACATTTAGGGCTAGATTACAAGTGAATCGCTATTTATCACTCCAGCTCTCGCTCTTAATGTGCTCAACTTCGGCTTGTTGTGCGTGCTGGGTACTGTGTGTATTATAAGTTGAAAATAAAAGGTTTTTGCACTAGCGCTAACGTGACACGGGCAAAAAAACAAAGTTACAATATTGCAGTCACATTAACGTATTCTCCCATAGACTTCAGAGAAGCACAAAAAGTGGGAAAAAAAACAACACTCACACTCGCACGCAAACACGATTGCATTTTCTGAAGTGCGCTATCCTGACATAAAATATTAAACATTTCCCATTCCAATGTTCTTCACATAGAAAATCTTCTATTTATTCATAAATATAATTCTTGTATATATGATATTTTTTGGTAAAATATATATCTTTACCTATATATAAATAAATATATATATATATATATATATATATATATATATATACACACACACACACAACTAATTGTTTCGTTCCTGTGAGTGCACTTCTCTCTGTTTGTATTTAGTCTCCCTATGGGAAAAAGGGGCAACCAGAGTACCAGACGTGGACTCCTTGCTCAGTGTGCTTAGAGAAATACTACTACACCTCACTAACGAGGCCTAATGAAGGCCAAAACGATCATCTGGGGTTGCTGTGATCCTTCTTCAGAGAGGAATTGCCTGGTATTTCGGCACTGGATTGACCGTAATAGGCAGGATCAGACTGATATACTACAGGAAAGTTCTACTCTGTGAAAAGCATTATTGGGATAAAATAAATTGCACCCAGGGGGTAAATCGCCATAGAACAGGCTAACAATGGTATTGAGCTAGTTGTTCGTTCCTGTAAGTGCACTTCTCTCTGTTTGTGTGTGTGTGTGTGTGTGTGTGTATATATATATATATATATATATATATATATATATATATATATATAAATTAAAAAAGAGAGAAAGGAGACCACTATTATCCAGCACTAGACTATTGCGCTATCATAAATATCACACATAGAGCCCAAGAAAGTTAGGGAAAAAGAGGTTTATGCCCCCAGATAATGCATAATACAGATTTATTATTGTAACAAGAGGACAACATAAATAGGTCTACTGCTAGTCTGCAACAGGAACATATCTGTATAAACATGTACATTTAAATAATTCATACATCTAACATCTATGTAATGTTCCAAATACAATATTGAGCTAAAGCGCTGCAAAATGTCCCACCAAAAGGCAAGTTGTTAAGAGTTTGTAAATCACCATCATAAGTTCATATTTCCAATCACAGCACAAACCGGCTGTATTTATAATCCAAAGGAATAATGCTTATCGGTATAGTCACAACAAGTGGAAATCAGATTATATGTAACTGATTCAGGATCATCCATCCATCCAAACTGCTGATGTTGCAGAAATACTGATGAACCTTTAACCCTTTTAAACACGGATACACAACATGAAAAACAGCAAACCGCTATATTACCTTTGTCGATGTACGCTTTAGAACAGATCTGTGTTGCTTCGTACAATCGCATTATCAGGTTGACTGGGGTTTTGTGCTGTATTGCCTTACGTCGTGTTCTTCCTGAGTTGGGTATTTGCAACATTTATCACCTTTGCCGTGTTGGTATTGCTACAAGTATTCCTTTAGAGATACAAGAAGGCGATTCCAAACATTTCAGAAGCGCTTGAGCGCATAAGCGCGCCTCTTTCGGTGGCTCAAAAAAAATTTGCAGACAAGCAGTAGCATTCAGCGGCTTGCAGCTGACAAGCCCACTGAGTAGCAGCTACGCGCGTTTCACCTGTTCAAACATACGGGTTTCTTCCGGCTTGATAATGATTGGAGGATCTCCTTTTTATACACAATTAGCTCCGCCTTTGTTTTGAATCTGTTGCCCGGTGAATTTATACATATACATTTATCATGTTGACAATTGTTACTAAATATAACATTATTCATTTTAGATACTTGGTTATAAATATCGTTATAATCTTTTAAAGGGTAGCCTGCTGTGTCAAACGAACTGAACTTCAGAAAAATCAAATTATAGACTGGTTGTAAATCCTTAATATATGACAGGGGAGTTTTTCTTCCTTTTTATAAGCATTCATACTTGTATTACTAGTCAGCAACGACTTATTAATATGTATGATTACATGATAGAAAATCTATAATTTGTTCATAAAAACGAACCAAAATTTATTTCCTCATTCATACCCAAAGGTTTAAGACTTTTCAAATTAAAAATCCATTTACTTTCTCTACACAATAAAATTTAATCTAAATTTCCCCCTCTGCTTTTAATGTCAACTAACTCTAGGCCCCTAAATCGCAAAATTTTATTATTGCTGTTATGGAAATCCATGAATTGTCTTGCTACACTGCTATTCTTTATACAATTACTTTTAATGTCCCGCTTCTGTTCTTTAATCCTTTCTTTCAGATCTCTATATGTTTTCCTATATAGAAAATCAGGCAATTACATAATACCATGTAAACAACACCTTCGCTTCTACAGGTAATATGACCCTTTACCCTTTACCTAGATTGTCATAAAATTTTTCCCCTGTAAGCATATTTGTACAGACTGAGCAGTGTGTGCATTTAACATTTCCATCTTTATATTTTTTGGCTGTAAGCCAATTTGTATTGATGGACCAAAAGTGACTATGGACCAACATGTCCTTTAAATTTGGGGCTCTCCTTGGGGTCATTAATGGTATGTTTCCTACAAATTTGGCAATTGTTGGGTCAACCAATAAAATATGCCAATGTTTCTGTAGTATTGCGTGAATATCACGCTATCTATCATTATATGTGCTGATAAATCTTGTGCTAGAGTTGTTTATTGTCTTATCTTTACTGTCATATAACAAAGCTTCTCTATTTTTCAATTTTGACTTGTCAAATGCATTTTTCAAACATTTTTGAGAATATCCTTTCTCTTTGAATCTTTGTTTAAGTTGATTTGTTTCAAACTTAAATTGATTAAAGTCTGTGCAGTTACGCCTGTGTCTCAAATATTGCCCATATGGAATATTTTCGATTTAGCTTTTTTGGGTGATTACTATCAAACGAAAGGAGAATATTACCTGCAGTGTCCTTTCTATGTGTGGCAGTTTTCAATTCATTATCACATTTAAAAATCCTTAAATCCAGAAAAGTTATCTCCTCTAAACTGTATGTATATGTAAATTTTAAATTCAAGTCATTATGATTTAATTGCTCCATAAATTAAATGAGATCCATCTCAGTGCCCTCCCATAGGAGGAACACATCATCAATGAATCTGGTCCATAGTGTAATTGATGTATTGTATTTTTCCTCACAGTTTAAGATAAAATCATGTTCCCACTTACCCAGGTATAGACACGCATAGGTGGGGGCACAGCATGTGCCCATTGCTGTCCCCAACACCTGTTTATAGCATTTATCCTTGAACACAAAATAGTTGTGATCAAGGATAAATGCCAACAAATCAAGAACTAAATTAGTATGTTTCTGGTATTCATTGCCTCTCTGTTCCAAAAGGAATCTACATGATTCTATGCCTTTCTCATGGGGTATATTTGAATATAGAGCCTCCACATCAATGGCTACTAAAAAGCTACCTAAATTAATTGGTATGCCATTACGTTTTTTCAAAACATACAATGCGTCCTTCACATATGATGGGAGGCTCAAAAGGCTTGGGGACCTATCTATCAAGCTCCGAATGGTAGGTGTCACCGGATGTTTAACATATAAAAAATCCAGTTCTTTTTGAGTAATTAATCCCTTTTCTTTTGCTCTATTTAATATTACCAAAAGTTCCTCACCATATATCTCAGATGGGTTAAAAAAATATAGTCATTTGTGTCTAAAATTACCACGTTCCCACCCTTATCAGATGGTTTGATGGTGATCTCTGTGTCTCTTTCAATTCGTTAAGCGCTTTTCTTTGTTCTACACTTAGGTTATCTGAACTTTGAAAATCCAGCTTCAGCAGATCAATGTCTCATTCTACTAATTTCCCAAAATTATGGATAAGTGGAGTACTAGATAAAGCTGGCATATATCTTGATTTACTTTATAGATCACTAAATCCTATATTCTCAGATTTCTCTACAATATTAGTGTCCTGTTCATAACTTTCACCAGCTAATTCTTCTAATACTTTTAAACTTTGTTTTTCATGTATGTTGAAAGTCACTGTTTCTGGTCGATTGTCAAAAACTTTTTTAAAACTATTTTTAACTTTTTTTTAAAACTATTTTTCTCGCAAAAAGGTGTAGATCTTTCACTACTTCAAATTTATCTATCTTATTTACCGGGGAGAATGTTAGTCCTTTCCTTAGAACCTCTAATTGTGGGGTAGTTAATTATTTTTTTGAAAGATTCCCTACTGTTGTATCTAACTGTTGTTCTGTCTCCTTTGTCTCAACGGATATCTCCATCTGCCTCTTGTAGTGTCTGTGTTTCCTACCCCCTCTCCTGTATTTGTAGGTCTGTGTCCTAAAAAAGTTTTTTCTGATCTCTATATGATTTATTTGTTTGTTTATCCTCCCCCATAGAACTTTCTGCTTCTGATCCACTGGATGCACTGTATGTATAGTCATATATATTATTTTCCTTATAGTCTAACCAATCTCTCTGGTATTTTTTCATTTTTATAAACTTTATTGAATCGACAACTCCATCATTACCCCTACCCTGCATGCCCGATGTCTCGGGTCACATTTGACTCAGATCTTTCTTTCACTCCTCACATTCAGTCATTGGCTAAAGCCTGCCGCTTCCACCTTAAAAACATCTCTAAAATTAGACACTTCCTTACACAAGACACAACTAAGATTTTAATCCACTCTCTCATTCTCTCCCGCCTCGATTACTGCAACTCTGTCCTCTCTGGTCTCCCCACCTACCACCTAGCTCCTTTACAATCCATAATGAATGCCTCTGCCAGACTCATCTTCCTTACACGTCGCTCTTTATCTGCTGCACCTCTCTGCCAATCTCTTCACTGGCTTCCCCATGCCTCTAGGATCAAACACAAAATTCTCATTCTGACATACAAAGCCCTCAACTGCACTGCTCCCCCCTATATCTCAGACCTTGTCTCCAGATACTCTCTCTCCTGTCCCCATCGTTCTGCTCACGACCTCCTACTCTCCTCCTCTCTTGTCACCTCATCACACTCCCATTTACAGGACTTCTCCAAACTGGCTCCCATCTTGTGGAACTCTCTGCCTCGCTCCACAAGACTCTCTTCTAGTTTAAAAAGCTTCAAGTGCTCCCTAAAGACTCTACTGTTCAGGGATGCATACAACCTGTGCTAACCTTTCTTTATACCAGTTCCTCTCCTCCATTGCTATCCCCTGAACCCCCTTAGCATGTAAGCCTAAGAGGCCAGCTGTTTGTTGATCACCTTCTCAAGAGCTGACTACAACAGTGCAACTCTTGGCAGGGCCCTCTACCCATTTGATCTCTATAATTGTTTTGTTGTACTCCGTCTTTGCTAATAGCGCTGTGGAATTTGTTGGCGCTCTACAAATAACCAATAATAATAATAAAAATAATAATAATAATCTTGTATTTTCCTTAGTTAAATTTTTGTTAATCCCATAAGTCTTTCATATTCGTCTTTACCCTTCCAGACTTCAACTTCAATTTTGGCTGTTGACAAATCATTCTGTATTTTAACTAGTCTTAATTTGTTTTCTTCTATCATCAAATTCATCCAGTTTGTGGAACATTGTGAGGCAAACTCATCCCATTTTGTTTGAAAATTCTCCGTTAGAGGATTATCTAAATTTGCCCCAGGTCTCTTCTTTATTCTAAGACCTCTTAGGATCATTTTTGCCTTAACATATTTCTCTAAGCTGGATATTTCCCACTTTAATTTCTGTTCTTTAAACAATTTATTTTTATAATCTTTGAATGATTTATAAATATTGGGATTATCAGGGTTTGCATTACTTATACTACCCTGTTTAGATGGTGTGGAGAAAGTATCCTCTTCATCATATTTCCATTCACCCTCATTCAATTCTGCCATTTTCAGTTATATCGCTTTACACAGGTAGCTAATCTTATTCCTGAGAGACACAAAATATCCCTCCCTCCACTACTTCCTGAAAAGTATGTGTATTAACACTTAATATGCACAATTTATAAGGAAAACCATTACACGTGATCAGATATAAGGAGAAAATTGCAAAAAATCAGCACAGAAAGTATAATCTACTTGAGAGTAGTCACAGATATAATGTTCCCTAAACTAGAGATACATTATTACAGGTGCACGGTAGTGGTGATAATATGAATATTTTAAAAAAGAGAGAAAAGAGACCACTATTATCCAGCACTAGAATATTTATATTCTATATTGATATATATATATATAGATATAAATATCACACATAGAGCCCAAGAAAGTTAGGGAAAAAGAGGTTTATGCCCCCAGATAATGCATAATACAGATTTATTATTGTAACAAGAGGACAACATAAATAGGTCTACTGCTAGTCTGCAACAGGAACAAATCTGTATAAAACATGTACATTTAACTAATTAATACATCTAGCATCTATGTAATGTTCCAAATACAATATTGAGCTAAAACGCTGCAAAATGTCCCACCAAAAGGCAAGTTGTTAAGAGTTTGTAAATCACCATCATAAGTTCATATTTCCAATCACAGCACAAACCGGCTGTATTTATAATCCAAAGCAGCGGTTCCCAACCTGTGGTACGTGTACCCCTGGGGGTACTTGGCAGACCAGTTGGGGGTACTCAAAAATATTGTTGGTAATGGTGGAAGAAGTGGGGGGAGGGCACTCTCAATGGGTCATCAACTAATAACCATTGTGGAACTGTGGAAGGAAGGAGCGTTCAGCCGGAAAGTGACAAGTGAAGTCCTGACCTGGCATATAGGCAGATGGGAGCCCCTGCACCTGAAATATGTGGACCGGGTGTGGATGACTCCGGTCCACATAATAATGATCACCCTGTCACCAGACAGCTTAGCCTCCTGCTTCACCCACCCCGTGCACAAAATGTTGACTGCGAGTGCGCAGTTAGAAACAGCACTGCAGCAGCATAGCTGCGTAGACAGGTGTGGTAGAGCTGTGGAGGTTGCAAGTCACACAGGCGAGGTGGGTCTGCATCCCCAAATAAATTATAGTCAGTGCTGGTAAGTAAAGTACTAATGCTAGTGCTTGCTTGAGTCAGATTGCTTCACTTCCAACTAAAAACGTCCATAGTGGCTGGGTGGTTTATATCGATCTGATCTCACAAATTAAAATATTTATTTTTCTGATCATTACGCTTTGACTCCCCCCCCCCAGGGCCGTGTTTAGGGGCAACCAGGCAGCTTCCAGGGGCGCCAGCCACACAGCAGGGCTCCTTCTGAGAATGAGATCTGAGCTTTAATCCTGTTGATACACGTACAGTCGTATGCCATTCAGATATAGCTTACCTCCCCTATAAAAAAGTGCTTCCTTTATTTTGAGGGATGGGTGTGGGTAATGAAGAGAGGGGGTACTCATAAATGAAAAGCCTAATCAAGGGGTACGGGAGAGAAAAACGGTTGGGAACCGCTGATCCAAAGGAATAATGCTTATCGGTATATTCACAACAAGTGGCAATCAGATATATGTTACTGATTCAGGATCATCCATCCATCCAAACTGCTGAAATACAGGTGAACCTTTAACCCTTTTAAACACAAATACACAACATGAAAAACAGCAAACCGCTATATTACCTTTGTCGATGTACACTTTAGAATAACTCTGTGTTGCTTCGTACTATCGCATTATCAGGTTGACTGGGGTTTTGTGCTATATTACCTTACGTCATGTTCTTCCTGAGTTCTGTTTTTTTACCATTTACAGCCTTTGCCATGTTGGTATTGCTACAAGTATTCCCTTAGAGATACAAGAAGGTGATTCAGAACATTTCAGAGGCACTTGAGCGCATAAGCGCGCCTCTTTCGGTGGCTCAAAATAATTTGCAGACAAGCAGTAGCATTCAGTGGCTTGCAGCTGACAAGCCCACTGAGTAGCAGCTATGCGTTCAAACATACGGGCTTCTTCCGGCTTGATAATGATTGGAGGATCTCCTCCTTTGTTATACACAATTAGCTCCGCCTTTGTTTTTAATCTGTTGCCCGGTGAATTTATACATATACATTTATCATGTCGGCAATTGTTACTAAATATAATATTATTAATTTTAGATACTTGGTTATAAATATCGTTATAATCTTTTAAAGGGTAGCCTGCTGTGTCAAACAAACTGAATTTCAGAAAAATCAAATTATAGACTGGTTGTAAATCCTTAATATATGACAGGGGAGTTTTTCTTCCTTTTTATAAGCATTCATACTTGTATTACTAGTCAGCAACAACTTATTAATATGTATGATTACATGATAGAAAATCTATCTATAATTTGTTCATAAAAACGAACCAAAATGGATTTTTAATTTGAAAAGTCTAAAACCTTTGGGTATAAATGAGGAAATACATTTTGGTTCATTTTTATGAACAAATTATAGATAGAATTTCTATCATGTAATCATACTTATTAATAAGTCGTTGCTGACTAGTAATACAAGTATGAATGCTTCTAAAAAGGAAGAAAAACTCCCCTGTCATATATTAAGGATTTACAACCAGTGTATAATTTGATTTTTCTGAAGTTCAGTTCGTTTGACATAGCAGGCTACCCTTTAAAAGATTATAACAATATTTATAACCACGTTTCTAAAATGAATAATGTTATATTTAGTAACAATTGTCAACATGACAAATGAATATGTATAAATTCACCGGGCAACAGATTAAAAACAAAGGCGGAGCTAATTGTGTATAACAAAGGAGGAGATCCTCCAATCATTATCAAGCCGGAAGAAGCCCGTATGTTTGAACGGGTGAAACGCGCGTAGCTGCTACTCAGTGGGCTTGTCAGATGCAAGCCGCTGAACGCTACTGCTTGTCTACAAATTATTTTGAGCCACCGAAAGAGGCGTGCTTATGTGCTCAACTGTCTCTGAAATGTTCGGAATCGCCTTCTTGTATCTCTAAAGGAATACTTGTAGCAATACCAACACGGCGAAGGTGATAAATGGTGCAAATACCCAACTCAGGAAGAACACGACGTAAGGTAATACAGCACAAAACCCCAGTCAACCTGATAATACCGATAGTACGAAGCAACACAGAGCTATTCTAAAGCGTACATCGACAAAGGTAATATAGCGGTTTGCTGTTTTTCATGTTGTGTATCCGTGTTTAAAAGGGTTAAAGTTTCACCTGTATTTCTGCAACATCAGCAGTTTGGATGGATGGATGATCCTGAATCAGTAACATATATCTGATTGCCACTTGTTGTGACTATACCGATAAGCATTATTCCTTTGGATTATAAATACAGTCGGTATGTGCTGTGATTGGAAATATGAACTTATGATGGTGATTTATGAACTCTTAACAACTTACCTTTTGGTGGGACATTTTGCAGCGTTTTAGCTCAATATTGTATTCGGAACATTACATAGATGTTAGATGTATGAATTATTTAAATGTACATGCTTTATACAGATATGTTCCTGTTGCAGACTAGCAGTAGACCTATTTATGTTGTCCTCTTGTTACAATAATAAATCTGTATTATGCATTATCTGGGGGCATAGACCTCTTTTTCCCTAACTTTCTTGGGCTCTATGTGTGATATGTATGATAGAGAAATAGTCTAGTGCTGGATAATAGTGGTCTCTTTTCTTTCTTTTTTAAAATAATCATATTATCACCAGTACCGTGCACCTGTAATAATGTATCTCTAGTATAGGGAACATTATATCTGTGACTACTCTCAAGTAGATTATACTTTCTTTGCTGATTTTTTGCAATTTTCTATTTATATCTGATCACGTGTAGTGATTTTTCTTACAAATCGTGCATTTTAAGTGTTAATACACATACTTTTCAGGAAGTAGTGGAGGGAGGGATTTTTTGTGTCTCTCAGGAATAAGGTTAGCTACCTGTGTCAAGCGATATAACTGAAAATGGCAGAATTGAATGAGGGTGAATGGAAAAATGATGTGGAGGATACTTTCTCCACACCATTTGAACAGGGTAGTATAAGTAATGCAAACCCTGGTAATCCCAATATTTATAAATCATTCAAAGATTATAAAAATAAATTGTTTAAAGAACAGAAATTAAAGTAGGAAATATCCAGTTTAGAGAAATATGTTGAGGCAAAATTGATCCCAAGAGGTCTTAGAATAAAGAAAAGACCTGGGGCAAATTTAGATAACCCTCTAACGGAGAATTTTCAAACAAAATGCGATGAGTTTGCCTCACAATGTTCCACAAACTGGATGAATTTGATGATAGAAGAAAACAAATTAAGACTAGTTAAAATACAGAATGATTTGTCAACAGCCAAAATTGAAATTGAAGTCTGGAAGGATAAAGACGAATATGAAAGACTTATGGGATTAACAAAAATTGAACCAAGGAAAATACAATATACAATAAAATTTAGAAAAAATACCTAAATTGGTTAGACTATAAGGAAAATAAAATATGTCTATACATACAGTGCATCCAGTGAATCAGAAACAGAAAGTACTAGTGGGGAGGATAAACAAACAAATAAAACATAGAGAGATCAGAAAAAACTTTTTTAGGACACAGACCTACAAATACAGGAGAGGGGGTAGGAAACACAGATACTACAAGAGGCAGATGGAGATATCCGTTGAGACAAAGGAGACAGAACAACAGTTAGATACAACAGTAGGGAATCTTTCAAAAAAAAGAATTAACTACCCCACAATTAGAGGTTCTAAGGAAAGGACTAACATTCTCCCCGGTAAATAAGATAGCTAAATTTGAAGTAGTGAAAGATCTACACCTTTGTGCGAGAAAAATAGTTTTAATTTTTTTTTTGACAATCGACCAGAGACAGTGACTTTCAACATACATGAAAAACAAAGTTTAAAAGTATTAGAAGAATTAGCTGGTGAGAGCTATGAACAGGACACTAATATTGTAGAGAAATCTGAGAAAATAGGATTTAATGATCTAAAAAGTAAATCAAGATATATGCCAGCTTTATCTAGTACTCCACTAATCCATAATTTTGTAAAATTAGTAGAAAGACACATTGATCTGCTTAAGCTTTATTTTTAAAGTTCAGATAACCTAAGTGTAGAACAAAGCGCTTAATGAATTGAAAAGAGACACAGAGATCACCATCAAACCATCTGATAAGGGCGGGAACGTGGTAATTTTAGACACAAATGACTATATTTTTGAATGTTTACACCTATTAAAAGATCCTAAACAATATAAAGTACTACGCTTCAACCCATCTGAGATATATGGTGAGGAACTTTTGGTAATATTAAATAGAGCAAAAGAAGAGGGATTAATTACTCAAAAAGAACTGGATTTTTTATATGTTAAACATCTGTGACACCTACCTTTTATAATTTGCCAAAATTACATAAAAAGGGGGCGGAGCCAACAGCCGACTAAGATGGCCGCATTATACTGAAGCTCCTGCAATATCTCGAGGGCATTTGGAGATATTGCACCCTAACTGCCTTAGAGTATGAGATCTTGATATAGGGCTGGTGTGGGAAGATTCCACGGCTACAATGGCATGTTTATTTCACCCTATGGTGCATTTGAACTGAGGCCCTGACTAACTGCTGAACGTGAGGCCTATGTTATACCAGACCTCCGGCTAAGATACGGCCTGCAGCCACAGAGCTTTGTGTAAAGCTGACAAAAGTCCCAGCGCCTACGCCTTAGAAGTGAGATAACCATCTGCACCGGGACCATGGCGTTCGCACTGACTGACACAGAAATACTTACCCGGTTGGACTCTCACTTCTGTAAGCTACGTCTACTGATCGTTAGGAGCTTTGGGGCAGCTGAATTTGAGGTCCGGGAGTGGGGCGGAGACTTACCGGATGAAGATACGGGACAGTTGGAGGCGCTTGTAAGTGAGAGTAGCGCTCCTGAATTTGTGATACCTGCTCCTTTGGCTTCAGAGAGAGTAGTCGGGGGAGACAGCGTTGCGGACATGGCCCCTGGAGTAGACACAATATGGCCGACACCCGCTCTACGATATTTGAAGGGGGTGGCGGCGGGATTGAGATCCGATGCCTTTGCGGATGCAGCGGAGGACAGTATTCCCTGGTGGAATAGGGCCATGGCCTCTTGCCGACTCACAACTAAGATGGACCTGCTCCTGTGTTCCTCGCTGTGTCTCTGCATGGCCCAACCTGCATTAGCAGGACACCCTGAACTGCTGAGATGGTTAGAGGTATGGGAAGGGGCCTCTCCTGCTGTTGCCTGCGTTACGACTGGGATCGGATAACCGAGTGGCAGAGGCTCCTGTGATTTCAACACTCTCAAGCTCCATGGGACAAACATTGCTAGCACCATAGCAGCCTGCTTCTGTTTTTATCTTTTGTTTATGTTTTGCTTACTAGCAGGCTGCGACTGCCTACCCACCCTTATATGTTGCTATAACTTTTCTATTGTTGCTGTTAAGCGGCCACTAAGGCTAATCTTTTTCATTACCTACTCAGAAGTTATGGGTATGGCACAGTATACTTTACATCCACAGTGAGTGTTTCTTGCACCATTACACAATGTAAATTTACCAATGCTACATATTACATGCTATGGTTCTCTAATATTAAGTGTCCATTACTAGGTTTATCTCATATTCAGCTCTGTGGCCTGGGTCATTCCACCACCTTATTGTATGAAGTTCTAATAAGACTGACGTGGTAACTTTTAAAGACAATTTTTATAACAACGCAATGGGACCTTTGTGATACCTTAACTCGCTGTTTGCTTTTTAATGTATAGTTGGCTGATAGCTTTTGCAATATTGGCTGCGGACATCTAGTCTTAACATTTTGCCTGTGGGTTTGTGGGGAGCCCCGGGAGAAATCCTTGCATAAGCGTATGTGAAACAGATGCCATAGCAGCCATATCTCAACAGTAATGACCGTGGGTCTAATGATACTGATAAATCATATATATATGTCTGCCCAGTCTGGGGGTTTGAGGGGGCCCTCGACGAGGACAAGTATATATTATCATTTCTTTCTTTCTTTTTTTTTAAGTATCATTACTATTCATGGTTTCTCCATCTGGACCAGTGGCCAGGGTCTGGGGGGTGCTTAAAGGATGGTTAACCCACGAACACGCCAATTTATGATAAACTACTTAATCTAGCACAGTTTTATGAACAGATCCCATAGCATGGTAGGTGGGCCCCCGGTTATACGGGATGTCCAGAGCTATGTAACCTACAACATCCTAAGGCATGTTATATCTTAAGGAAAGATAAGGAAATAATATCATACCTAGAGCAAGTAACACTTATTTTTAATCATTCTGCTGTGTTATGCCCACTCATCTACGTATTTTCAATGTTGGATATTTTTCACTGGTTCACCTCCCCCCCCCCCCCCCACTTACAGAGCCCCCACCAGGGTTCAAATTAGGCGGACTATTTCTGCCACAATTCCTCCCATTTCACAGGTATATAAACTCCCCTTTGGCTAGAATTCCCTAGTTTATCTCTAGATTGGGGAATTGTGATTCTATATATGGATATTCTTTTATGTACTAAGTGTATGTTCATTTATCTAAGACACGTTTGTTTGTTCATCATGCTTATTGTGTCTATTGGAGCAGGGGTCCTGCGTGTCCCCAATTGTTATCTTTTATCCTTTAAACCAAATAAAATATATTAAACAAAAAAAAAATTACATAAAAAGAAACATCTGCCACCTGGGCTTCCCATAATATCTGGTATGGGATCTCTGACAGAGCATGTCTCTCAGTATGTTGATTTCTGCCTAAGACCAAGCCTTTTGAGCCTCCCATCATATGTGAAGGACACATTGGATGCTTTGAAAAACTTAATGGGATACCAATTAATTCAGGTAGCTTTTTAGTAGCCATTGATGTGGAGGCTCTATATTCAAGTATACCCCATGAGAAAGGCATAGAATCATGTAGATTCTTTTTGGAACAGAGAGGCAATGAATACTAGAAACATACTAATTTAGTTCTTGATTTGTTGGCATTTATCCTTGATCACAACTATTTTGTGTTCAAGGATAAATGCTATAAACAGGTGTTGGGGACAGCAATGGGCACATGCTGTGCCCCCACCTATGCATGTGTATACCTGGGGAAGTGGGAAGATGATTTTATCTTAAACTGTGAAGAAAAATAAAATACATCAATTACACTATGGACCAGATTCATCGATGATGTGTTCCTCCTATGGGAGGGCACTGAGATGGATCTCATTTAATTTATGGAGAAATTAAATCATAATGACTTGAATTTAAAATTTACATATACATACAGTTTAGAGGAGATAACTTTTCTGGATTTAAGGATTTTTAAATGTGATAATGAATTGAAAACTGCCACACATAGAAAGGACATTGCAGTTAATGTTCTCCTTTTGTTTGATAGTCATCACCCAAAAAAACGAATCGAAAATATTCCATATGGGCAATATTTGAGACACAGGCATAACTGCACAGACTTTAATCAATTTAAATCTGAAACAAATAGATTCAAAGAGAGAGGATATTCTCAAAATGCATTTGACAAGTCAAAATTGAAAAATAGAGAAGCTTTGTTATATGACAGTAAAGCTAAGACAATAAACAACTCTAGCACAAGATTTATCAGCACATATAATGATAGATAATATTCACGCAATACTACAGAAACATTTTCATATTTTATTGGTTGACCCAACAATTGCCAAATTTGTAGGAAACACACCATTAATGACTATTTAAACTAGAAGAAAAAGAATACACTTGGAAGCACTCCCAGGTCACTATAAATAATATTTATGTAATGAAATCAATAATGAAATCCAAGAATTCAGGAGACACAAACCTAACTTATAATTAAAATTTAACTTTTATTGGGGTCAAAAGATAAAATTAGGAAAAACTTTAAAAACACACTTAGGTACCGATTGTAGTCAGCTTGGCTTAGTGCGACAGTGTCACGTTTTACAGTAAGTTCTTCAACAGATACTCTTAAGTACAATTATTCTAGCATTGACTATATGCAGTGTGACAAATAGAGTATCTTTAATTGAGAGTCTCTAGTGTTGAGAAATTAAAGAATAATTCAAAGCTGTATTGAGAGTAAATTGTATTGAGTACATTCAGGGTGAATATAGTACCCTGATGTAGTAGAGGGATTTATCTCAAAATGTCATTATGTATCACTGAGTATTAATGAATAACAGGATACAAATGAAACCTGCTCAACGGAGCGCCCCTGGGGTATGTAAAAACAAATCCTGAGAATATGATAGGCACTAATAGAGTGAGGGTATATGTGAAAAAATATATAAATGATATCCTAGGCGGCAAGCAAATATTCCCAGTGCGTCTGCACACGCACAAAATAGCAACAGTCCATCCAATGTAGGGAAAAATAAGCGCTCCAAGCCCACAGATATATAAAAGTTCAATTGTATTCCAAACTTGTTAAAATCATACAAGATAGATTAAAAAGTGGTAAGCACAGTAGTGCAAAAACAGGTTGTAGAACAGGTGCAAAAAACAGCAAACGTTTCGTGCTCCATGCACTTGGTCACTGCTAATTGATGCACCTGTTCAGAGCTCTATTTATACCAAATTTCTTAAAGTGATATCACAAATTTTCATTAACCTGTACTTTGCCATTTTGTAAGGGAGCCTATGACAAGAAACATTTATTTACTTTTTCCTTTTCATGTACATAAAGTGTTACAATATAAATATGCAGGTTGATATTTGTTGGTTAAGGCGTGACTATGTTTTGTGAAAACAATCTATTTTGCAATATATTTAAATCATTACATTTATGAAAAGAAGCATACACATTGCTCTATAAGTCATTACCTTCAGTGTTAAATATAATCAAAACCATGTTTATATATTGTTTAAACTACTCATAATATAAAAATCCTTAATTTGAAAAGTATGAAATTAGATATGCAATAGATGAGCCTATGACAAGAGCCTGATTTCCTAAGACATCAAAATAAGTGTATGTATAGTAATCTATTTTCTCTCTCATAAAGGAAAAATTGGGTTGGCAATAATAGTGAGAAAATGTCTCATATCAACATATTTTCTTATTTCTTAATTCTTTTTAGGGGAATGAGCCCATGACAAGAGACATACCTATAAATTCAAAAATTTCCCAAAAACATTAAATGATTTATTAAATTTTCCTATTTCTTAATTCTTTTTAGGGGAATGAGCCTATGACAAGAAACATATCTATAAATTCCAAAGAATTTTCAAAAATGTCTTTTTAAAATAAATTACTAAAAAAAAATTTTTTATTTTTTTTAGATATTTATTATTTGGTGAATAAGTCTAAATCCCTTCTCATGTTGAGGCCCTCAGGGTGTGTAGTCTGTAGATTGAACATCCACATAACTTCTCTTTTGTCAAGTGTTGTCTCTCTATCACCTCCTCTTCTCCATTGTGGGACAAAATCTATCCCCTGTAGGATAAGAGCAGATGTATCTGCATTGTGTAGAACCTTAAAGTGCCTTGATACAGGTGTGTCTGTGTTCTCATCCTCTATGGAGCGCAAGTGCTCCAAGAACCTCTCTTTTAACGGTCTCTTTGTTTTTCCTGTATATTGTTTGTGGCAAATTTTACATGTGAGAAGATAAACCACATGTGTGGTAGAACAGTTGATATAATGATGTATCTTATAAGTCTTATTGGTAATAGTAGAATTAAATTCCTCTCCTTCCTTAACAAAGTCACATGTTGTACATATTGGGCGTCTGCACTTATAAAAACCCTTTCTCTGTTTTAACCAGCAGGATGTTTTTTTGGTAAATTTAACTTTTATTGGGGTCAAAAGATAAAATTAGGAAAAACTTTAAAAACACACTTAGGTACCAATTGTAGTCAGCTTGGCTTAGTGTGACAGTGTCACGTTTTACAGTAAGTTCTTCAACAGATACTCTTAAGTACAATTATTCTAGCATTGACTATATGCAGTGTGACAAATAGAGTATCTTTAATTGAGAGTCTCTAGTGTTGAGAAATTAAAGAATAATTCAAAGCTGTATTGAGAGTAAATTGTATTGAGTACCTTCAGGGTGAATATAGTACCCTGATGTAGTAGAGGGATTTATCTCAAAATGTCATTATGTATCACTGAGTATTAATGAATAACACATATAAATTTGTGCTACACTCTAGTGAAGTTTAGATTGCGGCTACTCTGGGCATATATACATGGATAGTAATAACAATTGCTAAAATAGGTCACTTCTAAGATGCACTACTGCGGATGCTGCAACAGTCAACAGTTAGTACATACCTCTAAATCATTTGGTTGAAAATATATTGTAAGAGTACCTACTGGTATTTTCACCTTAACCTCTAAGCAAGGACATAAACCCTTGTTATTATATACTTTTGAGTTATATTAATAGAGTGAATACTGTTGTATTTAACATCTATCACTAAACAAGGATTTATGCTTTAGGTGATTTATTAATGTACTAATGTGACCACAAAGGACCTGTATCTTTAATACTTAGGTTGTACAATAGGTGGTCTCCGTTAGATGTATGGATGCTCTAGGTGTTATAAATAAACCAGTTATTGGTACATTTAGCAGGTAGAAATTCCTTATGTAATAAAGTAGTGCACTGTGCTAACTTAACCAATGCGTTAATATACACAAGATTAACTAATGTTACGGTTCAGAATTAAGCTGATTATCTATGTCAAGTATTAATTTTTGATATGTTAATCTTTGCATTAACAGTAGCTCCGTGCCTACTGTTATTTGTATGCTCTTGGTTGAATGTGCCCTATTGGTATATAAGATGTTTTTACAACAAAAAAACATATCAGTATAGCAATGGTTCTTGGAAAGATATATGTTCATATGAATGTAGTGTTACATACACATAAGTTGAGCTCGAAATCGTATTTTATATATATAAAACGTTAAGTCCTGAACTTTAAATAAAAGGTTTGTTGATACAGTCGAGTCAATTATTATTGTGTACTTAAATAAAGAATGAGTCCATGTATATCATAGACCCCCAGAATACCCTTTGTGTTACATATGACTATGTGCAGCTTTGTTTAATTTGTGAGTAATATTGCAAATGCTGTAGTATGACCTGATTGGTGTCCACATTGAAAATATAGCTTATAACCTTAAATATCCAAAGCTCCTCAAATGTTTCCCACTAATCATTCATATTGGGTACACACCACGTATTGAGATATACTCTATGATGTCACCAAGGTAATCGTAGAATCTCGGGTGGTGAGTATGGGGATGTAGGAATTCTAATTTGTTGGATAAAAGGTTAACTGCCAAAACAGGCAAGCGGCTGTATTTGTATATTGACCGCTAAGTTTAGCCCAGGAGTGTAACCGGGCTTATCACTTCGGTATGACCCCTTTAGGTATAATCAAGTGTGTATAATGGCCGCTGAGTGTAACCCAATGGTATAACTGGGATTATGACTTCGGCTTCTGATTGGTCCGTCCCCCTTACGTATAAACAGATAGAACAGCTGGTAGATATTGATTCTTTGTAACAGTATACTGTTATAAGTCAAAAATATGCTTGGGATACGTTGTGACTCAATAAGTTCAGTGGGGAACTAAATATTTAATAATAGTAAACAATGGATAGTATTGTCCCCATTATATAACTAATATTAGTTCGTATATCTATTAGTTATGCTCGTAACTTCAGGGAAAAAACGTGAGCGTTTAATTCACTTGTTCAATTACCAAACAGGTTCTGTGTATAATGTTCATTTTCTTGCTCAATTGTGTGAGAGGTTGACTGTGTCTCTGTTCATACACACATGCGTACCCACAGTCTGTAAGTTAAGCAATAATACACTATCTCAATTGCACTGTTATATGACGGTAATCAACAAGATTGTTTCACCATTAATGACCCCAAGGAGAGCCCCAAATTTAAAGGACATGTTGGTCCATAGTAACTTTAGGTCCACCAATACAAATTGGCTTACAGCCAAAAAATATAAAGATGGAAATTTTAAATGCACACACTGCTCAGTCTGTACAAATATGCTTACAGGGGAAAAATTCTATGACAATCTAGGTCTGTCACACAGGGTAAAGGGTCATATTACCTGTAGAAGCGAAGGTGTTATTTACATTGATTATTTAATTGCCCGATGTTCTATATAGGAAAAAAGTATAGAGAACTGAAAATCATGCATTTTAAGTGTTAATACACATACTATTCAGTAGGGTTGCACCGATACCATTTTTTATGACTGAGTACAATTACCGATACTTTTTTTTTTAATGTCATGTGACAGTTTACCAAGCACAATACAGACTAATTATTTAAGATTCCTTCTTTATAATTATAAAGGGCTGATATTATGAAATAATAAAAAAGTTCACTGAACATGTTTATAAATAAAAAATATTACAATAAAATATTAAATTTAAAGGGGTGATACAATTGGGTTGTAGGGCTGTTATATAATATCAATCTGACATTTGTATGGAGGTTCGACTCTAAGTTGAACAGTCTTTCACTTTCCACACTACTGCATGGGGCAGAAAGATATTTTTGGGCCATTTTTGCCAGAGCCGGAAATCTGTTTATTAACTGCCCAGTACTTCAGGGGTTTGTCTGAATCAGGTACAGTGATCTCTACTACAATAATACAAATAAGAGCAATTTGTATTGTCAGAACAGTAGTAAACAATTTTTACTTTAGTGTCCACTCCAGTTTAAAATGCAATGAGAACATGCAGTTTGAAAAAACGCCACAAAATAGCATATGGGTAGGAAGCAGAGTTATCGGTTTAAGTATCGGTGCATTTGCACGAGTACAAGTACTCATGCAAATACTTGGTATCGGTACCGATACCGATACTAGTATCGGTATTGGTGCATCCCTACTATTCAGGAAGTAGTGGTGGGAGGGATTTTTTGTGTCTCTCAGGAATAAGATTAGCTACCTGTGTAAAGCGATATAACTGAAAATGGCAGAATTGAATGAGGGTGAATGGAAAAATGATGTGGAGGATACTTTCTCCACACCATCTGAACAGGGTAGTATAAGTAATGCAAACCCTGGTAATCCCAATATTTATAAATCATTCAAAGATTATAAAAATAAATTGTTTAAAGAACAGAAATTAAAGTGGGAAATATCCAGTTTAGAGAAATATGTTGAGGCAAAATTGATCCCAAGAGGTCTTAGAATAAAGAAAAGACCTGGAGCAAATTTAGATAACCCTCTAACGGAGAATTTTCAAACAAAATGCGATGAGTTTGCCTCACAATGTTCCACAAACTGGATGAATTTGATGATAGAAGAAAACAAATTAAGACTAGTTAAAATACAGAATGATTTGTCAACAGCCAAAATTGAAATTGAAGTCTGGAAGGGTAAAGACGAATATGAAAGACTTATGGGATTAACAAAAATTGAACCAAGGAAAATACAAGATTCAATAAAATTTAGAAAAAATACCAGAGAGATTGGTTAGACTATAAGGAAAATAAAATATATGACTATTACATACAGTGCATCCAGTGAATCAGAAACAGAAAGTACTAGTGGGGAGGATAAACAAACAAATAAAACATATAGAGATCAGAAAAAAACTTTTTTAGGACACAGACCTACAAATACAGGAGAGGGGGTAGGAAACACAGATACTACAAGAGGCAGATGGAGATATCCGTTGAGACAAAGGAGACAGAACAACAAGCGGGACATTAAAAATAAGTGTATAAAGTGTAGCAAGACACTTCATGGATTTGCATAACAGCAATAATAAAATTTTGCGAGTTAGCTGACATTAAAAGCAGACGGGGAAATTTAGACCAAATTTTATTGTGTAGAGAAAGTAAATGGATTTTTAATTTGAAAATTCTAAAACCTTTGGGTATGAATGAGAAAATAAATTTTGGTTCGTTTTTATGAACAAATTATAGATAGATTTTCTATCATGTAATCATACATATTAATAAGTCGTGAACATCCACATAACTTCTCTTTTGTCAAGTGTTGTCTCTCTATCACCTCCTCTTCTCCATTGTGGGACAAAATCTATCCCCTGTAGGATAAGAGCAGATGTATCTGCATTGTGTAGAACCTTAAAGTGCCTTGATACAGGTGTGTCTGTGTTCTCATCCTCTATGGAGCGCAAGTGCTCCAAGAACCTCTCTTTTAACGGTCTCTTTGTTTTTCCTGTATATTGTTTGTGGCAAATTTTACATGTGAGAAGATAAACCACATGTGTGGTAGAACAGTTGATATAATGATGTATCTTATAAGTCTTATTGGTAATAGTAGAATTAAATTCCTCTCCTTCCTTAACAAAGTCACATGTTGTACATATTGGGCGTCTGCACTTATAAAAACCCTTTCTCTGTTTTAACCAGCAGGATGTTTTTTTGGTAAATTTAACTTTTATTGGGGTCAAAAGATAAAATTAGGAAAAACTTTAAAAACACACTTAGGTACCAATTGTAGTCAGCTTGGCTTAGTGTGACAGTGTCACGTTTTACAGTAAGTTCTTCAACAGATACTCTTAAGTACAATTATTCTAGCATTGACTATATGCAGTGTGACAAATAGAGTATCTTTAATTGAGAGTCTCTAGTGTTGAGAAATTAAAGAATAATTCAAAGCTGTATTGAGAGTAAATTGTATTGAGTACCTTCAGGGTGAATATAGTACCCTGATGTAGTAGAGGGATTTATCTCAAAATGTCATTATGTATCACTGAGTATTAATGAATAACACATATAAATTTGTGCTACACTCTAGTGAAGTTTAGATTGCGGCTACTCTGGGCATATATACATGGATAGTAATAACAATTGCTAAAATAGGTCACTTCTAAGATGCACTACTGCGGATGCTGCAACAGTCAACAGTTAGTACATACCTCTAAATCATTTGGTTGAAAATATATTGTAAGAGTACCTACTGGTATTTTCACCTTAACCTCTAAGCAAGGACATAAACCCTTGTTATTATATACTTTTGAGTTATATTAATAGAGTGAATACTGTTGTATTTAACATCTATCACTAAACAAGGATTTATGCTTTAGGTGATTTATTAATGTACTAATGTGACCACAAAGGACCTGTATCTTTAATACTTAGGTTGTACAATAGGTGGTCTCCGTTAGATGTATGGATGCTCTAGGTGTTATAAATAAACCAGTTATTGGTACATTTAGCAGGTAGAAATTCCTTATGTAATAAAGTAGTGCACTGTGCTAACTTAACCAATGCGTTAATATACACAAGATTAACTAATGTTACGGTTCAGAATTAAGCTGATTATCTATGTCAAGTATTAATTTTTGATATGTTAATCTTTGCATTAACAGTAGCTCCGTGCCTACTGTTATTTGTATGCTCTTGGTTGAATGTGCCCTATTGGTATATAAGATGTTTTTACAACAAAAAAACATATCAGTATAGCAATGGTTCTTGGAAAGATATATGTTCATATGAATGTAGTGTTACATACACATAAGTTGAGCTCGAAATCGTATTTTATATATATAAAACGTTAAGTCCTGAACTTTAAATAAAAGGTTTGTTGATACAGTCGAGTCAATTATTATTGTGTACTTAAATAAAGAATGAGTCCATGTATATCATAGACCCCCAGAATACCCTTTGTGTTACATATGACTATGTGCAGCTTTGTTTAATTTGTGAGTAATATTGCAAATGCTGTAGTATGACCTGATTGGTGTCCACATTGAAAATATAGCTTATAACCTTAAATATCCAAAGCTCCTCAAATGTTTCCCACTAATCATTCATATTGGGTACACACCACGTATTGAGATATACTCTATGATGTCACCAAGGTAATCGTAGAATCTCGGGTGGTGAGTATGGGGATGTAGGAATTCTAATTTGTTGGATAAAAGGTTAACTGCCAAAACAGGCAAGCGGCTGTATTTGTATATTGACCGCTAAGTTTAGCCCAGGAGTGTAACCGGGCTTATCACTTCGGTATGACCCCTTTAGGTATAATCAAGTGTGTATAATGGCCGCTGAGTGTAACCCAATGGTATAACTGGGATTATGACTTCGGCTTCTGATTGGTCCGTCCCCCTTACGTATAAACAGATAGAACAGCTGGTAGATATTGATTCTTTGTAACAGTATACTGTTATAAGTCAAAAATATGCTTGGGATACGTTGTGACTCAATAAGTTCAGTGGGGAACTAAATATTTAATAATAGTAAACAATGGATAGTATTGTCCCCATTATATAACTAATATTAGTTCGTATATCTATTAGTTATGCTCGTAACTTCAGGGAAAAAACGTGAGCGTTTAATTCACTTGTTCAATTACCAAACAGGTTCTGTGTATAATGTTCATTTTCTTGCTCAATTGTGTGAGAGGTTGACTGTGTCTCTGTTCATACACACATGCGTACCCACAGTCTGTAAGTTAAGCAATAATACACTATCTCAATTGCACTGTTATATGACGGTAATCAACAAGATTGTTTCACCATTAATGACCCCAAGGAGAGCCCCAAATTTAAAGGACATGTTGGTCCATAGTAACTTTAGGTCCACCAATACAAATTGGCTTACAGCCAAAAAATATAAAGATGGAAATTTTAAATGCACACACTGCTCAGTCTGTACAAATATGCTTACAGGGGAAAAATTCTATGACAATCTAGGTCTGTCACACAGGGTAAAGGGTCATATTACCTGTAGAAGCGAAGGTGTTATTTACATTGATTATTTAATTGCCCGATGTTCTATATAGGAAAAAAGTATAGAGAACTGAAAATCATGCATTTTAAGTGTTAATACACATACTATTCAGTAGGGTTGCACCGATACCATTTTTTATGACTGAGTACAATTACCGATACTTTTTTTTTTAATGTCATGTGACAGTTTACCAAGCACAATACAGACTAATTATTTAAGATTCCTTCTTTATAATTATAAAGGGCTGATATTATGAAATAATAAAAAAGTTCACTGAACATGTTTATAAATAAAAAATATTACAATAAAATATTAAATTTAAAGGGGTGATACAATTGGGTTGTAGGGCTGTTATATAATATCAATCTGACATTTGTATGGAGGTTCGACTCTAAGTTGAACAGTCTTTCACTTTCCACACTACTGCATGGGGCAGAAAGATATTTTTGGGCCATTTTTGCCAGAGCCGGAAATCTGTTTATTAACTGCCCAGTACTTCAGGGGTTTGTCTGAATCAGGTACAGTGATCTCTACTACAATAATACAAATAAGAGCAATTTGTATTGTCAGAACAGTAGTAAACAATTTTTACTTTAGTGTCCACTCCAGTTTAAAATGCAATGAGAACATGCAGTTTGAAAAAACGCCACAAAATAGCATATGGGTAGGAAGCAGAGTTATCGGTTTAAGTATCGGTGCATTTGCACGAGTACAAGTACTCATGCAAATACTTGGTATCGGTACCGATACCGATACTAGTATCGGTATTGGTGCATCCCTACTATTCAGGAAGTAGTGGTGGGAGGGATTTTTTGTGTCTCTCAGGAATAAGATTAGCTACCTGTGTAAAGCGATATAACTGAAAATGGCAGAATTGAATGAGGGTGAATGGAAAAATGATGTGGAGGATACTTTCTCCACACCATCTGAACAGGGTAGTATAAGTAATGCAAACCCTGGTAATCCCAATATTTATAAATCATTCAAAGATTATAAAAATAAATTGTTTAAAGAACAGAAATTAAAGTGGGAAATATCCAGTTTAGAGAAATATGTTGAGGCAAAATTGATCCCAAGAGGTCTTAGAATAAAGAAAAGACCTGGAGCAAATTTAGATAACCCTCTAACGGAGAATTTTCAAACAAAATGCGATGAGTTTGCCTCACAATGTTCCACAAACTGGATGAATTTGATGATAGAAGAAAACAAATTAAGACTAGTTAAAATACAGAATGATTTGTCAACAGCCAAAATTGAAATTGAAGTCTGGAAGGGTAAAGACGAATATGAAAGACTTATGGGATTAACAAAAATTGAACCAAGGAAAATACAAGATTCAATAAAATTTAGAAAAAATACCAGAGAGATTGGTTAGACTATAAGGAAAATAAAATATATGACTATTACATACAGTGCATCCAGTGAATCAGAAACAGAAAGTACTAGTGGGGAGGATAAACAAACAAATAAAACATATAGAGATCAGAAAAAAACTTTTTTAGGACACAGACCTACAAATACAGGAGAGGGGGTAGGAAACACAGATACTACAAGAGGCAGATGGAGATATCCGTTGAGACAAAGGAGACAGAACAACAAGCGGGACATTAAAAATAAGTGTATAAAGTGTAGCAAGACACTTCATGGATTTGCATAACAGCAATAATAAAATTTTGCGAGTTAGCTGACATTAAAAGCAGACGGGGAAATTTAGACCAAATTTTATTGTGTAGAGAAAGTAAATGGATTTTTAATTTGAAAATTCTAAAACCTTTGGGTATGAATGAGAAAATAAATTTTGGTTCGTTTTTATGAACAAATTATAGATAGATTTTCTATCATGTAATCATACATATTAATAAGTCATTGCTGACTAGTAATACTGAATGCTTATTAAAAGGAAGAAAAACTCCCCTGTCATATATTAAGGATTTACAACCAGTCTATAATTTGATTTTTCTGAAGTTCATTTAATTTGACACAGCAGGCTACCCTTTAAAAGATTATAAAGATATTTATAACCAAGTATCTAAAATGAATAATGTTATATTTAGTAACAATTGTCAACATGACAAATGAATATGTATAAATTCACCGGGCAACATATTCAAAACAAAGGCGGAGCTAATTGTGTATAAAAAGGAGATCCTCCAATCATTATCAAGCCGGAAGAAGCCCATATGTTTGAATGGGTGAAACGCGCGTAGCTGCTACACAGTGGGCTTGTCAGCTGCAAGCCGCTGAACGCTACTGCTTGTCTGCAAAGTATTTTGAGCCACCGAAAGAGGAGCGCTTATGCGCTCAAGTGCCTCTGAAATGTTCGGAATTGGCTTCTTGTATCTCTAAAGGAATACTTGTAGCAATACCAACACGGCAAAGGTTATAAATGGTGCAAATACCCAACTCAGGAAGAACACAACGTAAGATAATATAGCACAAAACCCCAGTCAACCTGATAATGCCGATAGTACGAAGCAACACAGAGCTATTCTAAAGCGTACATCGACAAAGGTAATATAGCGGTTTGCTGTTTTTCATGTTGTGTATCCGTGTTTAAAAGGGTTAAAGGTTCACCTGTATTTCTGCAACATCAGCAGTTTGGATGGAGGATCCTGAATCAGTAACATATATCTGATTGCCACTTGTTGTGACTATACCGGTAAGCATTATTCCTTTGGATTATAAATACAGCCGGTTTGTGCACCTGTAATGTATCTCTAGTTTAGGGAACATTATATCTGTGACTACTCTCAAGTAGATTATACTTTCTGTGCTGATTTTTTTTGCAATTTTATATATATATATATATATATATATATAATTATAATTATATATAGGTATAGATATATACAGATATATATTGGAATTCTATTTACAAATTACTTAGAACATATTGCCCTATGTGAAGAACATTAGAATGGGAAATATTTACAGTGCATACACAGTTAAACACTTTATTAAATATGAATATTGCATAAATGTGCTTCTTCATGATTTCAGTTACTTGACTGCAAAGGGCTCTGATGCACTTATACATGTATACATATGCATTTATGTGTTTTTATTAAACTAACAATACATTTTAAAGTCTCTATTCTTGTCTGAATATGATATATGATATATTTGATCAATATGATCAAATGGATGGGTTATAATTTGAAACACAGAAAGGATAAATGACAAATAGTGATATAGGCCTCTATGTATCAAGCTGTCAACTGCAAATACGCTGGAATTCCGCAGCGTATTTGTGGCGAGCCTGATTCGCCTTAGTTATCAAACCCTACAAACCGGCAAAAGTAGAATTTTGGGACGTAACATACGATCCGCCGGTCTCAGTCCGACACAGATCGATGCTTTCCTCACTACAGATGTTCTGAATGCAAGTTCGGCACAATCTGACTACTTTTGGAAGTTATCAAATTCCTACCAGGTACGCTCGGCACTTTTCCGGCCCAGCGTACCTGGTTTTCAATCCGCCGCCCTGGAAGCGGCGGATACTATAGGAATCAATGGGAGTCTGAAAGCAGCGAAAACTTCTGTTCGCTGCTGCCCGATATCCCATTGATTCCTATGGTAAATATCTACACCTAACACCTTAACATGTTCCCTGAGTCTAAACATTCCTAATCTGCCCCCCTTACACCGCTGCCACTTACATTATACTTATTAACCCCTAATCTGCCCCCCTACACTGCCGCCACCTACATTATATTTATTAACCCCTAATCTGCCCCCCCTACACCGCCGCCACCTACCTACATTTATTAACCCCTAATCTGCTGCCCCCAATGTCGCTGACACTATCTTAAATTTATTAACCCCTAACCCCAACTCTAACACCCACTAACATAAATATAATTTAAATATATCTAAATAAAATTACTATAATTAAATAAATTATTCCTATTTAAAACTAAATACTTATCTATAAAATAAACCCTAAGATAGCTACAATATAACTAATAGTTACATTGTAGCTAGCTTAGGGTTTATTTTTATTGTAAAGGCAACTTTGTATTTATTTTAACTAGGTACAATAGTTATTAAATAGTTATTAACTATTTAATAACTTCCTAGTTAAAATAAATACAAATATACCTGTAAAATAAAACCTAACCTAAGTTACAATTACACCTAACACTACACTATAATTAAATAAATTCTCTAAACTAAATACAATTAAATACAATTAAAAACAATTAGCTAAAGTACAAAAAACACTAAATTACAGAAAATAATAATAATTACAATTTTTAAACTAATTACACCTAATCTAATCCCCCTAATAAAATAAAAATCCCCCCAAAATAATAAAAAGCCCTACCCTATACTAAATTACGAATAGCCCTTAAAAGGGCCTTTTGCGGGGCATTGCCCCAAAGTAATCAGCTCTATTACCTGTAAAAAAAAAGTACAATACCCCCCCAACATTAAAACCCACCACCCACACACCCAACCCCCTCTTAAAAAAACCTAACACTAACCCCTTGAAGATCACCCTACCTTGAGAAGTCTTCACCCTGCCGGGCCAAAGTCCTCCACGAAGCTGGGCGAAGTGGTCCTCCAGACGGGCAGAAGTCTTCATCCAAGCCGGGCAGAAGAGGTCCTCCAGATGGGCAGAAGTCTTCATCCAGACGGCATCTTCTATCTTCATCCATCCGGCGTGGACTTCTGCCTGTCTGGAGGACCTCTTCTGCCCGGCTTGGATGAAGACTTCTCCCCGTCTGGAGGACCACTTCGCCCGGCCTCGCTGAGGACTTCGGCCTGGCTGGGTGAAGACGTCGTAAGGTAGGGTGATCTTCAAGGGGTTAGTGTTAGGTTTTATTAAGGAAGTATTGGGTGGGTTTTAGAGTAGGGTTTGGTGTGTGGGGGGTGGGTTTTAATGTTGGGGGGTATTTTACTTTTTTTTACAGGTAAAAGAGCTGATTACTTTGGGGCAATGCCCCGCAAAAGGCCCTTTTAAGGGCTATTCATAATTTAGTATAGGGTAGGGCTTTCTATTATTTTGGGGGGCTTTTTTATTTTATTAGGGGGATTAGATTAGGTGTAATTAGTTTAAAAAATTGTAATTATATTATTATTTTCTGTAATTTAGTGTTTGTTTTTGTTTGTACTTTAGATAATTGTTTTTAGTTGTATTTAATTGTATTTAGTTTAGGGAATTTATTTAATTACAGGGTAGTGTTAGGTGTAATTGTAACTTAGGTTAGGTTTTATTTTACAGGTATATTTGTATTTATTTTAACTAGGAAGTTATTAAATAGATAATAACTATTTAATAACTATTGTAGCTAGTTAAAATAAATACAAAGTTGCCTGTAAAATCAAAATAAATCCTAAGCTAGCTACAATGTAACTATTACTTATATTGTAGCTATCTTTGGGTTTATTTTATAGGTAAGTATTTAGTTTTAAATATGACTAATTTATTTTGATTTATTTAAATTATATTTAAGTTAGGGGGTGTTAGGGTTAGTGTTAGACTTAGTTTTAGGGGTTAATACATTTAATATAGTGGCGGCAGTTTAGGGAGGGGCAGATTAGGGGTTAATAAATATAATGTAGGTGGCGTTGGGCTCCGGGAGCGGCGGTTTAGGGGTTAATACATTTATTAGAGTTGCGGTGGGCTCCAGGAGTGGTGGTTTAGGGGTTAATAATTGTATTTAGTTGCGGAGGGGTCCGGGAGCGGCGGTTTAGGGGTTAATATATTTATTAGAGTTGTGGTGGGCTCTGGGAGTGGTGGTATAGGGGTAAAACAGTATAGTATAGTGGCAGTGTTTAGTGACAGGGTACCAAGAAAGCTGTAAAAAAGCCGAAGAGCAGCGAGATCGATGACTGTTAGTTAACAACAGTACGCTGCTCATCGCACCATACTTGGTGCGTGGCTTTTTGACAGCTTTTTTAATAATTTTGGAGAACATATTCAGGTCCGCGGCAGCGATGTTAGGCGATCTTAAGTGAGCGTATTGGTGCCATCGAATGCAGGTTAGTTGACGGCTTGATAAATAGAGGCCATAGTCTTCTGAGTACAGAATCATGGAAGTATCTAAGGTGCAGGTGTAGGGAAGCTGCTGCCAATAGCCAATATAAGAAAACCGCCTATCATAAAAATGTGTTTATGTCTCTCCATTGTCCGTTTATTAATACTAGCTATTTTTAGATGCTCCGTTATTGTAAAATGCATAATGTGTCCCTTGCAACCCCCGTCACACTGTAAGCACATTCCCAAATCCCTACTCTCTAGCTTCTTAAGAGAATATGAGACCCAAAAATGTTCTTTTGTGATTCAGACAGAGCATACCATTTCTAAAAAGTTTCCAATTTACATCTATTATCAAATTTGCTTTGTTCTCATGATATTCTGTGTTGAAGAGATACCTAGGTAGGCATCTGGAGCACTACATGGCAGGAAATAGGGCTGCTGTCTAGTGCTCTTGCAAATGGATACCATTCATGCAAAAATGCTGCCATATAGTGCTCTAGAAATGGGCAAACTTGTGAGCTTACCTCCCTGCTTATTAACAAAAGATACCAAGAGAATGAAGAAAAGCTGACAAGAGAAGTAAATTAGAAAGTTGTTTCATTAAAATTGCATACTCTATCTGAATCATGATAGAGCATGTCTAGCAGGGATTCTAATGAATCAAAAGTAGGCTAGTAGCTCTGAGGTTACAAGAGAGATTGGATTGCTCAGGGCAGCTGATAATGCTAGTGGATCCGGGATGGTGTAATCTAGCTAGAACAGCTAGTGAGGCTGTTGTAGGCTAGATATACTTGGGCTGTTATTCTAGTGATTCTTTGGAAGCTAGTAGGGGGCCAGGGTTAGGGTGCTAGTGGACCTGGGGTTAATAGTCGGGCCAAGAGTGTAGAGGGACCTGGATATGTTTTATTGAAATTGAGATGTGCAATTAGGATATATTCCATCAGGGGGCAGAAACACCTGGGGACAGAAGCTGGTATGAGTGCCAGCCATTAGGAGACACTATTAGTTAATGGGGTGATAAAAATTAAAGTACACTCATTGTGAATCCATAATTACTTTTGTGTCATGCTTTATTTCAATATCAGCTCCATTATTGCTGCTTGATTGAGTCACAGGTGTTTATGGGTAGAGTTAATATTAGCTATACAAACAAATGTAATGTATTATTCAACTGCTATTTACTTTGTGCCACATTAAAAAACACATAGGGGGAATTATATCAAGCCGTCACCCTGCTATACGCTGGAATTCTGCAGCATAATTGTGGCGAGCTTGATCCAACCTAGTTATCAAAGCCTATAGACCGGCAAAAGTTGAAATTTGTGATGTAACATACGATCCACCGGTCTCAATCTGACACAGATTGATGCTTATGTCATTACAGATGTTCTGAATACACATTCGGCACTATTTGACACTTTTTAAAAGTTATCAGCGTACCTGGTCCAGCGTACCTGGTTTTCAATCCGCCACCCTAGAGGCCGTGGATGCCATAGGAGTCAATGGGAGTCTGAAAGCAGCGAAAGCTTATGTTTCGATGCTGCCAGATATCCCATTGATTTCTATGGTAGAAAACCAGTTACGTTTACATCTAACACCCTAACATAAACCCAGAGTCTAAAAACCCGTAATCTGCTGCCCGAACATCGCCACCACCTACATAATGTTATTAACCCCTATTCCACTGCTCCCGGACCCCACCGCAACTAAATACATGTATTAACCCCTAAACCCCTGGCCCCCCACATCACTACCACTTACTAAACATATTAACCCCTAAACCACCAGCCCCCCACATCGCCATAAACTAAATTAAGCTATTAATCCCTTAACCTAACAACCCACTAACTTTACATTAAAATTACAACATCCCTATCATATAATAAATTTAAACTTACCTGTAGAATTAAATTAAACTATTAATTAACCTACCCTAACGATTATACTAAAATTACATTAAACTATATTAAACTATTAATTAACCTACCCTATCTATTAAACTAAAATTACATTAAACTATATTAAAGTATTAATTAACCTTTCCTAACTATTATACTAAAATTACAGTAAACTGTATTAAACTATTAATTAACCTACCCTAACTATTATACTAAAATTACATTAAACTACCAATTAAATTAACTATATTACATAATTAAAAACCTAACCCTACTCAAATTATTTAAATCTACAATTAAAAATTACTAAATGACAAAAAAATAAACAATAAGTTACAAAAAATAAAAAACACTGTTACAAAAAATAAAAAAACCACAGTATTAAAAATAAAAGAGATTTACACCTAATCTAATAGCCCTATCAAAATAAAAAAGTCCCCCCAAAATAAAAAAAAAACCCTAGCCTAAAATAAACTACCAATGGCCCTTAAAAGGGCCTTTTGCGGGGCATTGCCCCAAAGAAATCAGCTCTTTTACCTGTAAAAAAAAATACAAACACCCCCAACAGTAAAACCCCCCACCTACACAACCAACCCCCCAAATAAAAACCCTATCTAAAAAATCTAAGCTCCCCAGGGCATTTGTATGGGCATTGCCCTTAAAAGGGCATTTAGCTCTTTTACTGCCCAGACCCTACTCTAAAAAGAAAACCCACCCAAAAAAACGTTAAATAAACCTAACACTAACCCGACGATCCACTTACAGTTTTTGAAGTTCCGCTTGAAGGATCCATCCAGTCAGCAAGCCTCTTCTATCTTCATCCATCCGGCACAGAGCGGTTCCATCCTGAAGACATCCGACGAGAAGCTCCTCTTCAATACGGTCTCCGCCGTAAACTGGATCTTGAATGCAAGTGACGTCATCCAAAATGGCGTCCCTTGCATTCCTATTGGCTGTTCCAATCACCCAATAGGATGAGAGCTCAATCCTATTGTCTGATTGGAACAGCCAATAGGATTTTAGCGGCTCTAATCCTACTGACTGATTGGAACCTTTCATCCAATAGGAATGCAATGGGCGCCATTTTGGATGACGTCACTTGCATTCAAGATCCAGTTTACGGCAGAGACCATATTGAAGAGGAGCTCCTCGTCGGATGTCTTCAGGATGGACCCGCTCCGTGCCGGATGTCTTCAGGATGAACTCGCTCCTCGCCGGATGGATGAAGATAGAAGAGGCCACATGGATGAAGACTTCACCGGCTGGATGAAGATGGAAGAGGCCGTCCGGATGAAGACTTCTTGCTGGCTGGATGGATTCTTCAAGCGGAACTTCAAAAACTATAAGTGGGTCTTTGGGGGTTATTGTTAGGTTTATTTAATGGGTTGTTGGGTGAGTTTTATTTTTAGAGTAGGGTCTGGCCAGTAAAAGAGCTAAATGCCCTTTTAAGGGCAATGCCCATACAAATGCCCTTTTCAGGGCAATGGGGAGTTTAGGTTTTTTAGATAGGGTTTTTATTTGGGGGGGTGGTTGTGTGAGTGGTGGGTTTTACTGATTGGGGGTGTTTGTATTTTTTGTACAGGTAAAAGAGCTGATTTCTTTGAGGCAATGCCCCGCAAAAGGCCCTTTTAAGGGCCATTGGTAGTTTATTGTAGGCTAGCGTTTTCTTTTATTTTGGGGGGCTTTTTATTTTGATAGGGCTATTAGATTAGGTGTAATTCCTTTTTTTTTTATACTGTGGTTTTTTATTTTTTGTAACAGCGTTTATTTTTTTTGTCATTTAGTAATTTTTAATTGTAGATTTAAATAATTTGAGTAGGGTTAGGTTTTTAAATATGTAACATAGTTAATTTAATTGGTAGTTTAATGTAATTTTAGTATAATAGTTAGGGTAGGTTAATTAATAGTTTAATATAGTTTAATGTAATTTTAGTATAATAGTTAGGGTAGGTTAATTAATAGTTTAATATAGTTTAATTTAATTCTACAGGTAAGTTTATATTTATTATAAGATAGGGATGTTGTAATTTTAATGTAAAGTTAGAGGGTTGTTAGGTTATGGGGTTAATAGCTTAATTTAGTTTATGGCGATGTGGGGGGCTGAGGGTTTAGGGGCTAATAGGTTTAGTAAGTGGCAGTGATGTGGGAGGCCAGGGGTTTAGGGGTTAATACATTTATTTAGTTGTGGTGGGGTCTGGGAGCATCAGGATAGGGGTTAATACTTTTATTTAGTTTCTGAAAGGTCCGGGAGCAGTGGGATAGGGGTTAAACATTTTAGTATAGCGACATTGTTTAGTGACAGGGTATAAATAAAGTTGGTAAAAAGCCAAATAGTAGCAAGATCGATGACTGCTAGTTAACAACAGTCTGTTGCTCATTGCCCCGTACTTGGTGCGCAGCTTTTTGCCGGCTTTTTTAATACATATGGAGATCGTATTCAGGTCTGCGGCCGAGGTGTTTGGCGATGTTAGGCGAGCATATTTGTGCCGTTGAATGCAAGAAAGTTGACGGCTTGATAGATAGGCCTCATGATTTGAATGCTAGTTGTAAATCGATAGTTGTTTTTGACCATTCTTGCTATGGATATGGAAATACCAGCCCTCTTTTCAAAGACTCATCTCTTTCAAATGAAGAGTAGTTGTACTGTATATTTCTATGTACATTATACGATGGCTGACAAATTTGCTTCTGATTGCTAGGAGGATGACACATCTTTATCGGACAGAGAAGCACTTCCATTATCCATTGTCATATACCACTACATTATGAAGACTTGACAAGATAAAGTCTTACTGAAAAACAAACAAGAAAATGTGTACAAAGCACTAGTGGTGAAGTACATCTCAAAGTTATATTCACTATTAAAAAGAAATATGAATTTCAATCTCTGCTGACTCATTGTTTCCTCCTTTCCTAGTCATGTGTAGAGCACTGAACATGTAGTATTAAGGTACTACCTTCTATATTTAGGGCATTGAGGTTTAGAAGTGCTACAGTTCCTTAGCACCTGCAGCAACCCTCTAGACCAGGGGTCATCAACCTTGGCTCTCCATAAGTTTTGAAACTACATTCTTTATGATACTCAGCCAGCTTCAAGTGTATAAGCATCATGGGAAATGTAGTTCCAAAACCTCTGTAAAGCCAACATTAATCACCCCTGCCCTAGACTTTCAAGTACATACAGAAAGACCTACAGGGATCTCGCCCATTATTCTGATTACTACAGGTTATTTCTAGTGTGATCTTTGTTCTAGAGGTGCCACAGGCAATACAAGGTTTTTTCAGTATTTATATCATTGCAACAGAAATTATCTCATTATTATGGGTTACAGTGACTCACACATTAAGATTACCAAACACTGTTTGTGGAATTACAACAAGGTGCCGTGGAAATTCTCATAAAATACAGTTCAGATGAAACTAAAAAGAACTAGGTCAATTTCAGTATGGCTCATCTTTTTCTGACACGCTGAGGGTTTCAGGCAGAATCAAGTAAATTATACATAACCATAAGGTCAGCATTAACCCTATAATTGTCAAAGATATCTGAATGAATGGTGTCTCACTTTCAAGTCTTCACATGCTTTTCATTAATAGTTACTTATTTTTATTTTGCATAGCCATTCAACAAGCACATGTGCAAGTATTGGGAATGTTTACATATATTTAAGTGAAATACATACAAAAAAACCCCAATGTGGGCAACACCCTAGGGCACCTTGAGCAGTATCTGAATATCTGACCATATAACTGAATACACTTCTCACTGTCTAATTGTTGATCTGCTGCAATTGGACTATTGAATACTGCAAAATATTGACTATTGTCAGCACATATCTTAAAGCCAATTTTTTTATTTCATGATTAAGATAGAGAATGCAATTTTAAAACACTTTACAATTTACTTCCATTATCTAAACTGCTTCATTCTCTTGTTTTTTGTTGTTGTTGAAAAAAATACCTAGGTAGGCTTAGGAGCAGCAATAAATGACTGGGTGCTAGCTGCTTATTGGTGGCTACACACATATGACTCTTGTCATTGGTTCACCGGATGTGTTCAACTAGCTGCTGCTTCAACAAAGGATATCAAGAGAACAAAGACAATTTGATAATAGAAGTATATTGAAAAAATATTTAAAATGATATGCTTTCTGAGTCTTCAAAGAAAAGAAAATGTGGGTTTCATATCCCTTTAGTGTGATGTCACTTTAAAATAAGGGGCCAAATATTGTGTCCCCTTAGATGTTTATCCAGCCTTGGCTTGTAGATGTCAAGAAAAGAGTTTATAGCCCCCAAAGGTTTGAATGCTTCCGATGATGGGCCATAATGAGCAATAATGCCAACCATCAAGTTAGAATATTCCTATTTTTCCCTTTATATACCTTTTGATTTTCTTCCAGCTTTGATTCACATAAAACCAATATAAACAGAAAATAAAGTATAAATATTGTTTACCCAAGGGTCTTGCAAACTTGAAATCCACGTCCCCTTAAACATGCTGGACCTGACACTTTAAGGGACACTAAAGTCAAAATTGAACTTTCATGATTCTGATAAAACATGCAGCTTCAAGAGACTTTTTAATTTACTTCTATTATGACTTTTTTGCACAATCTTTATATAGACTACACTTTCTGAGGCACCAGCTCCCACTGTGCATGTGTATACGTATACTAGTATGTGATTAGCTGATGGCTATCTCATGATGCAGGAAAATGGAGGGAGGGGGATAAATTTGTCAGAAAAAAAATCCTCTGCTTATCTGAAATTCAGAATAATTGTTATTGCATTAGTATTTTTATTATTTACTTGTTAATGTGATTCTAGTGTATTTAATGGTCCTTTAAAAAAGGAAGTCTAAAAGGGAATGACTTGAACATAAGGCCTATTTAGGCTTTATTTAGAATGTCTTTCTTGAAATGTTTTTTTAAGAGATTTGCCTATACTCAAAGAGATCTTGATAAAGGAAGGATATTATGAGTGACACATTGGGTTGTTCTAGCTGCCAGTACGCCATTGATATCAAATTCCAGGTTAGGATTAAAAATTAATTTGGCCAAATTCTCTCACTTAGATCTTAAGGCTCCTAAATTGTTTAAAAGTTTTAGCTTTTGATTGGTTGAAATTAATCTGTATTGATGTTCTAATTCACAACTAGAACAAGCTTAACCAATCACAGAACTTAAGGATATGTGTATATTAAGGGCTGATGCTGTAACTGGTAGTTCCAACCCCTTACAAAACCTCTTAACATAACTACTTAACCTATAAATAAAGACACGACACAGTTAGCTGGGATTTAAAGACCATAACGATGGTCATATTTATTAACAAATATTAACTTGACTTCAACGGAACTCATTCAAATATTTAACCTGTGGCGGCATTCGAGGCCTAGTAAAATAATACTATTAGCTCCATATGACAAGAGGTCGCAGCCAGATGTTGTGGAATTGCAAATGCCAAGGGTGGGCCGCAAATGTGGCCTCACCCCATTCCGTCTAATAGGCACGGACGTCCTAAAGGATCTTCAGCCAGCAGACCCGCGGGGCGGGGCCCCCCAGGTCACGACCTGAGGACATCACCCCCGCCCATTAGCCCGACTGTCACCTCTGCAGACTCCGCCCTCAATTGTTGATGGCTACGACCTCCCGCCATTGGGAGATACATGGATGTTATGATGCGCTTCAGCCTCTAAGGCACTGGTATGGCAAAGCCCTGCAGCAAAGCTCATCCAGGAAGCAAATAAATTACAGCTAAGGTCTTACCAAGACTAGGTCAACTAACCATTCCCTGCCTTTCGCAACTAAAGTACCAGCAACCCATCGGGAAGCCATTGGCCTGAATGACGCCATGGATGTTGCATTTAGCAACTACTTATTAACCAATTAACAATAGGGTTGGGAGGGAGGGAAACTTTCTCCTTGCAAAAATCCCAGGTGGAAGAGGCCAGATTGTTCCAGAACTTGCCTTATATGAGGTAAGCCTAAGACCTCCCCTTACTTTGCAACATTGTTGCTACTACACTGCACTGGGATTTTTCACTAGCCTGTCAGCTCATCCCTTAACTCCATTAAAGGAGACTCTGCTACCTTTCATTCCCCTAAGGGCTGATGCTGTAACTGGTAGTTCCAACCCCTTACAAAACCTCTTAACATAACTACTTAACCTATAAATAAAGACACGACACAGTTAGCTGGGATTTAAAGACCATAACGATGGTCATATTTATTAACAAATATTAACTTGACTTCAACGGAAGTCATTCAAATATTTAACCTGTGGCGGCATTCGAGGCCTAGTAAAATAATACTATTAGCTCCATATGACAAGAGGTCGCAGCCAGATGTTGTGGAATTGCAAATGCCAAGGGTGGGCCGCAAATGTGGCCTCACCCCATTCCGTCTAATAGGCGCGGACGTCCTAAAGGATCTTCAGCCAGCAGACCCGCGGGGCGGGGCCCCCCAGGTCACGACCTGAGGACATCACCCCCGCCCATTAGCCCGACTGTCACCTCTGCAGACTCCGCCCTCAATTGTTGATGGCTACGACCTCCCGCCACAAGAGACAGGCACTCCCACATAAACCGGGCTCTTGCCGCCACCCGCTAAATATTACTAACCAGAGCCGTTTTGAGGTCAGCCAGGAAGATCGCCAGCCCTTCATCGGACAGGTGCACACCATCCGGGAGATACAGCCCTTTTTTGTCCGCTGAGATCAGTTCATGGCGGACCACAAAACCCCCTACCTCTAGTACTGCTCTACCCAGCTCCCTATTAACTTTTTTCCTAACCCTATATGCTATCCTAGGTGTGGGAAAATATCTCCAACGCAGCCAGGGGATTATGTTGGACCAAGCCAGCCTAACCCCCGGGAACGTGGTACAGATCCACTTGACATCTGACCTCATCGCATTGATGAGGTCCAGAGCCGGTGCACTCCCTATATCATTTCCCCCCATGTGAAGGAGAATGATGTGGGGCTGTCCCCATCTATGTCTGGCATTCTGGAGGAGGGCAGGCAAACCATCCCACTGTAAGCCTCTACGGCCCAACCACCGTATTGATGCCTTAGACGTCGGAATCCCCAACTGCTGCCCCTCAGGAAGAGAATGGGCCTTCAGTGCCGCCCAGTGCACGTAGGAGTGCCCTATTATCCAGACGCGAGAAGGACCTGTAGCCACACCTGAAAAACGGATCACCAAAGACTAAAATTAAACAACACAACCAGAACAACTGTAAAACGCCTGTTTCCTTACTCCTGCCCCGATTACCCCCTACGCCTCAGCTGGGGGGCGCACGTAAGACTTGTAACATTGGGACCTCCATCTACCCAACTTCTGTATGCGTTCTCCCTTCCAACCCAGTGCCGCTGTGCTGGTAGCAGCCCCTATTCGGAAGGAATGGGGGGTGATTCTACAGTTCCCCAAACCTGCTGCAAGCACTACCTTTCTGAGCACCGCTGAGAACTGGTACCGGGAGAGATTCGATCCGTCAGAATGCACTAAGAATTGGGCGGGGCCCCGCGGTCGCTGCGCCATGTAGGCCCTTGTATTCTCAACCAGGCAGATGCCCGACGCTGAGGGTGTCAGAGTGATCCACACCCCTTTTGCCCTCCTGGTCAGTCTTCGAGTGCGGGATAAACAATAACAAATTATCGCCCGCAAGTTTGACATGAGGCAACTGCATGCCCGCGTTAACCGCATCCTTTGAGGTTGCGACCAGCTCGCCTGGCCTAAGTGCCGCAAAGAACGCCAATGAGAATGCGCACTGAAACAGTTCTCTTTCACCGGGTTCGACGCAAATGCCCTCGATGGCTTCCAATAGCTTGGCTAGCCTACAGAATGTCACAGGTTCGTGCGCATCTTTCACTCTACCCTCGAGCCTTCCCCAGCCCTTAATCACTTGCCTCACCAGAAAACCTTTAGTGATGTTGGGCCACTGCAACATATTGTAATAGAAGGAGATTGCTGCTATTCTATTGGATATAGCGCCTTTCGAAATCCCTTGCCCGTGTTTCTCTGCCAGCCACTCCAAGAACAGATCCCTCGAGACTCTTTCCGGCGCTGTGCCCTGCTCGTGACAGTAACTTACCCACTCGCCCCAGTGCTGTGAATAAGCTCTCCATGTATTCGGTGCTAGGGACGCTCTCACTAGGTGCCCTATGGACCTCCCTGCCCCGCCAACTGCCAAATAGAGTGGGGACAAGGTAAGCCAACTGTTGCTGCGTTAGGGGCCAGTCTGCGAAACTGCTCCCATTGAAACCTCGAGAGCGCGTATGCCAGGGTGTTGTTGACCCCTGGAACGTGCCTCGCGGAAAACTGAATATTGAATTGCAGGCACCTCAGCACTAGCTGGCGCAAGTACCTAACAACTACCGGTGACGACTCAGACAACCTATTTATGGCGAACACAACGCTAGCGTTGTCTGTCCAAAGCACGATGTAACGATCCTTTAACGCCGGCCCCCAGAGCTCCATCGCCACAACTATGGGAAAGAGCTCCAGAAGTGTCAAGTTCCTTGTCAGACCGACTTGGACCCATGACAGGGGCCATGGCTCGGCGCTCCATTGCCCATCCAAATAGGCGCCATAACCTGCTGCTCCAGCTGCATCCGTCAGCAGGTGCACTGTCTGACTGGAAACCCTAGGAGCGCGCCAAAGCAGTGTTCCATTGAAGCCTTGCAGGAAGTGTTCCCAGACCTTCAAGTCTTCCTGCATGTCTTCCGAAACCGACACTTTACGTGCACCGTGCGGAGTGGAAAGTAAAGCTTCCATCCTCCTGTTAAACACGCGACCCATGGGTATAATTTTGCACGCGAAATTGAGTAAGCCTAGTACAGACTGTAGCTCCCTCAGGGGCATGCTCTTTGCTGCCCCGGCTTTGCGCACCGCCGAGAGCATTGCTTCAACCTTATCGGCTGGAAGACGACATAGCCTTGCAGCAGTGTCAATTTCGATCCCCAAGTACGTGAGTCTTGTACAGGGGCCCTGTGTTTTCTCCTCAGCTAGTGGCACTCCAAATTTCGACATTAGCATTCGCATTACTGCGATCAGTCGTTCGCATTCACGTGTGTTCGCGGCGCCAACCAGCAGGAAGTCGTCCAGGTAATGAGCGATTATTCCCCCGCCGGCCGCCGTGATGATAGCCCAGTGCAAGAATGAGCTAAACTCTTCAAAGTAAGCACACGATAGCGAGCAACCCATGGGCAAGCATTTGTCGATAAAATAATTCCCCTCGAATATACACCCCATCAGTCTGAAAGATGCTGGGTGTATGGGGAGTAACCGAAAAGCAGACTCGATGTCCAGTTTGGCTAGCAGCGCGCCCAGACCCGCCGCCACTACCAATTCCAACGCCTGGTCAAACGATTGGTAAGACACCGAGCTTATCAGGGGGTCTATTGCGTCGTTGACGGAACCCCCTTTCGGATAGGACAAATGCTGAATCAGGCGGAACTTCCCTGGTTCCTTTTTGGGGACCACCCCTAAAGGGGAAATAACCAGGTCAGGGATGGGAGGTTGTTCAAATGGGCCAGCAAATCTTCCCAGAGCAATTTCTTTGCTCAGTTTCGCCCTAACTTCGCCCGGCATTTCGTAAGCCAATTTTAAATTCTTGTGAGACGAGGACCCCATTACCAACCCCGATGTTGGTATCTTGAAGCCCTCCCCAATCCCTACTAGTAGGTTGGCAGCCGACACCCTGTCTGGGTAGGCCGCCAGCCAAGGTCTAATGGCGTCCAGCTTCAGGGGTGTTGGAGCTCTTTTGTCCAGACCCCCCCGATTTTGCCCCACGGAAAGCTCCTCCGTCCCTCCGCTTCGGGCATTCAACACCTGGGTGTTGACCGCTGCAGTACATGCAAGCGTGCCGAAAGGAACAGGAGGCTCCTTTGTCACACTGCTTCTCATTGTACTTCCAGCACTCCCTGCCTCGCCGCTTGATGGGGCCTGTTGGCCTCTGGAGCCCTGTTCGCAGCAAAGGAACTCCTGCCGCCCCCTTTTCCGGTATGAGCAGGGACCACAGGTCCAAGTCTTTTACCCCAAAGTTCAAAACCGGGTTACCGACCATCTTCCGCCTGAATTCGCTTTCGTAAGCACGCCACATGCCTTCCCCGTATCTATTATAGATACATTCTATTATTTCCGCGTACTTAATTACATCTACCGCGGCCTCCGGCCTCTGTTCGATGTAGCAAGAGGAAAATACCCTAAAGCACTTCCTCCACTCCTCAAATGTATCTGGGTGCTGGATCTTCTTTGGCCCAGTCCCATCCTCACTACGCTCTTTGTCGCGCTGCGCCTCTAGGGACAGCTTGAACATATTGACGTATTTATGATCGCGAATTTTCTGTACCGTCTTGGGCTTGAGATGTGCATGCAGGCAGTGGATCTTGCAGGGGTAAGAGTCCCCTTGCAAAGCCACCCTCCTGGCACTGCCTGACATGTCCTGCAGCTGCGCAGCGCTCTCGCCTCCCTGGGCATTGCCCGTGGATATTGCTATTGTGCTTTGCCCCGCTATCAGCGCAGGCTGCTCCGTGTTACCTAAACCTTTAGCCTGATTACGCTCAGCCACCAGTAGTTTTAACATTTTGAACATGCGGCGCTGCCCCTTACTGTTAAGCCCTAATTTCTTCCCACCATCTGAGTCTGAATCAGTGCTATAGTCGGTGTCAGTGATGCGTGACAAATTAAATAAATTTCTCTCACCAACTGCCGATGTGGAAGGTGTAGATATTCCCGGTGCTGCTGCCACCGATCCGCCTGACGGCTGTACAGATAGTCCAACTCCCGTTGTACCCGAGCCCTCTGTCCTCGGTGGTGCAGGCATCATGTCCTGTGGGGGAGAAACAAACAAGAGGGGAGTATCCAGGCCAGCCATGTGCCCCCCTTGCCTGCCGCCCCCAATCGGGGTAGAAGTACTGCCCCCGGCCCTATCAGGGACCCCTCTAGCCCTCACATCATTCGTATCACCACTCCATTCAATCACTGGCCCTGCCACATAGGGGGATTCTCTGACCACGCGCTCCCTGGCTGAGTGAACGCTCTGAGCACCTGCAGCAACCGGCCCTTGGCCTCCCTGGACCCCTGCAGTTATTGTGTATAGCGAATTGCCCTGTGACCCATTAGCGGGTGCATTATCCCTGGTTTGGGGTACATAATTGCTGCTGGCACCCCCCCCTGTCAGACCACTGGCGCCCCAGCAATGCACTTCTAGCTCTCCCATAACCCTGCCTGGTAACCTTGGACCCCCTGAGCCTCTCTCTCTGCATGCCGCAGCCCCTCTGCAAGAGACTGGTGCTGTTCGCCATGCTAGATGCTGCAGAGTGTCGCGCAGCGGAGCAGGCCCGCCCGGATACTCCCCCCTCACCTGTGGATAGTACCCGGCTAGGCCTCTTGCGCGCTCCTTGTATGTGTCCCCCCGCTCCAGGTTCCGGCCGTGTGACTACTGCGGCGCCGGAAGTGACATCACGCGTGTCACCTGACCGGCCGGAAATGGACGCGGTGGACGCAAGGCCGCAACCGGAGCCTGCACTGGAAGTTGCAGGCTCCGACTGAGCCACCAATGGAAGCGGCGGTCCAGCGACTGGGCGAGGACCCGCAGGCCCCGCTCCCGCCGCCGACTGAGCCACCAATGAGGCATCCGGGCCGGGCCCTAGGGACCCGGCTGGATGCGCTTCAATACTGGGCCCTGCCTGATGAGGGTCGCTAGGCCCCTGGCCCACATGAGGGGGATGATGAGGGGCGGTAGGCCCCGGTTCCACCCGGCTTGCCACCGGAGGCAGAACGGCGGCCGTAAGGGCCTTAAACATGCCCACTATGGCCGCCGCCGCCTCAGGAGACATTCCGGAGGCCGTAAGGGCCCCAGGCCTGCTTCCAAAGCCGTGTCTAGGCCGGATGGGCCAGCGCTCACTGCACCCACCTGTCCCGCAACCATAACAGTACCGGGCCCGGCGGTCCTTATAAGAACATTTCCACTCTGTCTGTTGCTGTAGATAAGGGAT